>NW_025062895.1:0-295782 GCF_018153295.1 Drosophila grimshawi | reverse complement strand
GACTTCCGACTCATCTAAGAAAGATATTAAGGGATATTCTTGATTAACAGAAAATATATGGAAAGCATTAAATAGGGTCTACCTTGAAATAAATGGCCATATCTTCGTCAAAAATTGCCCAATTTCAATCATAAAGGTGTTTTTAGAATTCACTCGATCTTTGGAACAAAACTGCATTAAAATAATTTGACTTCCGACTCATCTAAGAAAGATATTAAGGGATATTCTTCGATAAAAAGAAAATATAGGGAAAGCATTAAATAGGGTCTACCTTGAAATAAATGGCCATATCTTGGTCAAAATTGCCCCATTTCAATAATTAAGATGTTTTAAGAATTCTTTAGAACAAAACTGCATTAAAATAATTTGACTTCCGACTCATCTAAGAAAGATATTAAGGGATATTCTTCGATAAATAGAAAATATATGGAAAGCATTAAATAGCCTCTACCTTGAAATAAATGGCCATATCTTCGTCAAAAATTGCCCCATTTCAATTATAAATGTGTTTTTAGAATTCAATCGATCTTTGGAACAAAACTGCATTAAAATAATTTGACTTCCGACTCATCTAAGAAAGATATTAAGGGATATTCTTCGATTAATAGAAATTATAAGGCAAACATTAAATAGGGTCAACCTTGAAATAAATAGCCATATCTTTGTCTTAAAGTGTCCCATTTCAATTATAAAGGTGTTTTTAGAATTCACTCAATCTTTGGAACAAAACTGCATTAAAATAATTTGACTTCCGACTCATCTAAGAAAGATATTAAGGGATATTCTTGATTAACAGAAAATATATGGAAAGCATTAAATAGGGTCTACCTTGAAATAAATGGCCATATCTTCGTCAAAAATTGCCCCATTTCAATCATAAAGGTGTTTTTAGAATTCACTCAATCTTTGGAACAAAACTGCATTAAAATAATTTGACGTCCGACTCATCTAAAAAAGATATTAAGGGATATTCATCGATAAATAGAAAATATATGGAAAGCATTAAATACGGTCAACCTTGAAATAAATGGCCATATCTTCGTCAAAAATTGCCCCATTTCAATTATAAAGGTGTTTTTAGAATTCGCTCGACCTTGAAACAAAACTGCATTAAAATAATTTGACTTCCGACTCATCTAAGAAAGATATTAAGGGATATTCTTCGATAAATAGAAAATATATGGAAAGCATTAAATAGGGTCTACCTTGAAATAAATGGCCATATCTTCGTCAAAAATTGCCCCATTTCAAGTATAAAGGTGTTTTTAGAACTCACTCGATCTTTGGAACAAAACTGCATTAAAATAATTTGACTTCCGACTCATCTAAGAAAGATATTAAGGGATATTCTTCGATAAATAGAAAATATATGGAAAGCATTAAATAGGGTCTACCTTGAAATAAATGGCCATATCTTCGTCCAAAATTGCCCCATTTCAATTATAAAGATATTTTTAGAATTCGCTCGACCTTGGGAACAAAACTTCATTAAAATAATTTGACTTCCGACTCATCTAAGAAAGATATTAAGGGATATTCTTCGATAAATAGAAAATATATGGAAAGCATTAAATAGGGTCTACCTTGAAATAAATGGCCATATCTTCGTCAAAAATTGCCCAATTTCAAGTATAAAGGTGTTTTTAGAACTCACTCGATCTTTGGAACAAAACTGCTTTAAAATAATTTGACTTCCGACTCATCTAAGAAAGATATTAAGGGATATTCTTCGATAATTAGAAAATATATGGAAAGCATTTAATAGGCTCTACCTTGAAATAAATGGCCATATCTTCGTCAAAAATTGCCCCATTTCAATTATAAAGGTGTTTTTAGAATTCAATCGATCTTTGGAACAAAACTGCATTAAAATAAATTGACTTCCGACTCATCTAAGAAAGATATTAAGGGATATTCTTCGATAAATAGAAAATATATGGAAAGCATTAAATAGCCTCTACCTTGAAATAAATGGCCATATCTTCGTCAAAAATTGCCCCATTTCAATTATAAAGGTGTTTTTAGAATTCAATCGATCTTTGGAACAAAACTTTATTAAAATAATTTGACTTCCGACTCATCTAAGAAAGATATTAAGGGATATTCTTCGATTAATAGAAAATATAAGGCAAACATTAAATAGGGTCTACCTTGAAATAAATGGCCATATCTTCGTCCAAAATTGCCCCATTTCAATTATAAAGGTGTTTTTAGAATTCACTCAATCTTTGGAACAAAACTGCATTAAAATAATTTGACTTCCGACTCATCTAAGAAAGATATTAAGGGATATTCTTCGATAAATAGAAAATATATGGAAAGCATTAAATAGGGTCTACCCTTGAAATAAATGGCCATATCTTCGTCAAAAATTGCCCCATTTCAAGTATAAAGGTGTTTTTAGAATTCACTCGATCTTTGGGAACAAAACTGCATTAAACTAATTTGACTGCCGACTCATCTAAGAAAGATATTAAGGGATATTCTTCGATAAATAGAAAATATATGGAAAGCATTAAATAGGGTCTACCTTGAAATAAATGGCCATATCTTCGTCAAAAATTGCCCTATTTCAATTATAAAGGTGTTTTTAGAATTCACTCGATCTTTGCAACAAAACTGCATTAAAATAATTTGACTTCCGACTCATCTAAGAAAGATATTAAGGGATATTCTTGATTAACAGAAAATATATGGAAAGCATTAAATAGGGTCTACCTTGAAATAAATGGCCATATCTTCGTCAAAAATTGCCCCATTTCAATCATAAAGGTGTTTTTAGAATTCACTCGATCTTTGGAACAAAACTGCATTAAAATAATTTGACTTCCGACTCATCTAAAAAAAGATATTAAGGGATATTCATCGATAAATAGCAAATATATGGAAAGCATTAAATAGGGTCTACCTTGAAATAAATGGCCATATCTTCGTCAAAAATTGCCCCATTTCAAGTATAAAGGTGTTTTTAGAATTCACTCGATCTTTGAAACTAAACTGCATTAAAATAATTTGACTTCCGACTCATCTAAGAAAGATATTAAGGGATATTCTTCGATAAATAGAAAATATATGGAAAGCATTAAATAGGGTCTACCTTGAAATAAATGGCCATATCTTCGTCAAAAATTGCCCCATTTCAATTATAAAGGTGTTTTTAGAATTCAATCGATCTTTGGAACGAAACTGCATTAAAATAAATTGACTTCCCACTCATCTAAGAAAGATATTAAGGGATATTCTTGATTAACAGAAAATATATGGAAAGCATTAAATAGGGTCTACCTTGAAATAAATGGCCATATCTTCGTCAAAAATTGCCCCATTTCAATCATAAAGGTGTTTTTAGAATTCACTCGATCTTTGGAACAGAACTGCATTAAAATAATTTGACTTCCGACTCATCTAAGAAAGATATTAAGGGATATTCATCGATAAATAGAAAATATATGGAAAGCATTAAATAGGGTCTACCTTGAAATAAATGGCCATATCTTCGTCAAAAATTGCCCATTTCAAGTATAAAGGTGTTTTTAGAATTCACTCGATCTTTGGAACAAAACTACATTAAAATAAATTGACTTCCGACTCATCTAAAAAGATATTAAGGGATATTCTTCGATTAATAGAAAATATAAGGCAAACATTAAATAGGGTCAACCTTGAAATAAATAGCCATATCTTTGTCTTAAAATGTCCCATTTCAATTATAAAGGTGTTTTTAGAATTCACTCAATCTTTGGAACAAAACTGCATTAAAATAATTTGACTTTCGACTCATCTAAGAAAGATATTAAGGGATATTGTTGATTAACAGAAAATATATGGAAAGCATTAAATAGGGTCTACCTTGAAATAAATGGCCATATCTTCGTCAAAAATTGCCCCATTTCAATTATAAAGGTGTTTTTAGAATTCAATCGATCTTTGGAACAAAACTGCATTAAAATAAATTGACTTCCGACTCATCTAAGAAAGATATTAAGGGATATTCTTGATTAACAGAAAATATATGGAAAGCATTAAATAGGGTCTACCTTACAATAAATGGCCATATCTTCGTCAAAAATTGCCCCATTTCAATCATAAAGGTGTTTTTAGAATTCACTCGATCTTTGGAACAAAACTGCATTAAACTAATTTGACTGCCGACTCATCTAAGAAAGATATTAAGGGATATTCATCGATAAATAGAAAATATATGGAAAGCATTAAATAGGGTCTACCTTGAAATAAATGGCCATATCTTCGTCAAAAATTGCCCCATTTCAAGTATAAAGGTGTTTTTAAAATTCACT
Organism: Drosophila grimshawi; assembly: GCF_018153295.1. Classification (NCBI taxonomy): domain Eukaryota; kingdom Metazoa; phylum Arthropoda; class Insecta; order Diptera; family Drosophilidae; genus Drosophila; species Drosophila grimshawi. The sequence continues at coordinate 291,484 of NW_025062895.1, read as the reverse complement.
CGATCTTTGGAACAAAACTGCTTTAAATTAATTTGACTTCCGACTCATCTAAGAAAGATATTAAGGGATATTCTTGATTAACAGAAAATATATGGAAAGCATTAAATAGGGTCTACCTTGAAATAAATGGCCATATCTTCGTCAAAAATTGCCCCATTTCAATCATAAAGGTGTTTTTAGAATTCACTCGATCTTTGGAACAAAACTGCATTAAAATAATTTGACTTCCGACTCATCTAAGAAAGATATTAAGGGATATTCATCGATAAATAGAAAATATATGGAAAACATTAAATAGGGTCTACCTTGAAATAAATGGCCATATCTTCGTCAAAAATTGCCCCATTTCAAGTATAAAGGTGTTTTTAGAATTCACTCGATCTTTGGAACAAAACAGCTTTAAAATAATTTGACTTCCGACTCATCTAAGAAAGATATTAAGGGATATTCTTCGATAAATAGAAAATATATGGAAAGCATTAAATAGGGTCTACCTTGAAATAAATGGCCATATCTTCGTCAAAAATTGCCCCATTTCAATTACAGAGGTGTTTTTAGAATTCAATCGATCTTTGGAACGAAACTGCATTAAAATAAATTGACTTCCCACTCATCTAAGAAAGATATTAAGGGATATTCTTGATTAACAGAAAATATATGGAAAGCATTAAATAGGGTCTACCTTGAAATAAATGGCCATATCTTCGTCAAAAATTGCCCCATTTCAATCATAAAGGTGTTTTTAGAATTCACTTGATCTTTGGAACAAAACTGCATTAAAATAATTTGACTTCCGACTCATTTAAGAAAGATATTAAGGGATATTCATCGATAAATAGAAAATATATGGAAAGCATTAAATAGGCTCTACCTTGAAATAAATGGCCATATCTTCGTCAAAAATTGCCCCATTTTAATTATAAAGGTATTTTTAGAATTCAATCGATCTATGGAACAAAACTACATTAAAATAATTTGACTTCCGACTCATCTAAGAAAGATATTAAGAGATATTCTTCGATTAATAGAAAATATAAGGCAAACATTAAATAGGGTCAACCTTGAAATAAAAAGCCATATCTTTGTCAAAAATTGCCCGATTTCAATAATAAAGGTGTTTTTAGAATTCACTCAATCTTTGAAACAAAACTGCATTAAAATAATTTGACTTCCGACTCATCTAAGAAAAGATATTAAAGGGATATTGTTGATTAACAGAAAATATATGGAAAGCATTAAATAGGGTCTACCTTGAAATAAATGGCCATATCTTCGTCCAAAACTGCCCCATTTCAATTATAAAGGTGTTTTTAGAATTCACTTGATCTTTGGAACAAAACTGCATTAAAATAATTTGACTTCCGACTCATCTAAGAAAGATATTAAGGGATATTCTTCGATAAATAGAAAATATATGGAAAGCATTAAATAGCCTCTACCTTGAAATAAATGGCCATATCTTCGTCAAAAATTGCCCCATTTCAATTATAAAGATGTTTTTAGAATTCGCTTGATCTTTGGAACAAAACTGCATTAAAATAATTTGACTTCCGACTCATCTAAGAAAGATATTAAGGGATATTCTTCGATAAATAGAAAATATATGGAAAGCATTAAATAGGGTCTACCTTGAAATAAATGGCCATATCTTTGTCAAAAATTGCCCCATTTCAATTATAAAGGTGTTTTTAGAATTCTTTGGAACAAAGCTGCATTAAAATAATTTGACTTCCGACTCACCTAAGAAAGATATTAAGGGATATTCTTCGAATAATAGAAAGTATATGGAAAGCATTAAATAGGGTCTACCTTGAAATAAATGGCCATATCTTCGTCCAAAATTGCCCCATTTCAGATATAAAGGTGTTTTTAGAATTCAATCGATCTTTGAAACAAAACTACATTAAAATAATTTGACTTCCGACTCATCTAAGAAAGATATTAAGAGATATTCTTCGATTAATAGAAAATATAAGCCAAACATTAAATAGGGTCAACCTTGAAATAAATGGCCATATCTTTGTCTCAAATTGCCCCATTTCAATTATAAAGGTGTTTTTAGAATTCGCTTGATCTTTGGAACAAAACTGCATTAAAATAATTTGACTTCCGACTCATCTAAGAAAGATATTAAGGGATATTGTTGATTAACAGAAAATATATGGAAAACATTAAATAGCCTCTACCTTGAAATAAATGGCCATATCTTCGTCCAAAATTGACCCATTTCAATTATAAAGGTGTTTTTAGAATTTAATCGATCTTTGGAACAAAACTGCATTAAAATAAATTGACTTCCGACTCATCTAAGAAATATATTAAGGGATATTCTTCGATTAATAGAAAATATAAGGCAAACATTAAATAGGGTCAACCTTGAAATAAATAGCCATATCTTTGTCTTAAAGTGTCCCATTTCAATTATAAAGGTGTTTTTAGAATTCACTCAATCTTTGAAACAAAACTGCATTAAAATAATTTGACTTCCGACTCATCTAAGAAAGATATTAAGGGATATTTTTGATTAACAGAAAATATATGGAAAGCATTAAATAGGGTCTACCTTGAAATAAATGGCCATATCTTCGTCCAAAATTGCCCCATTTCAATTAAAAAGGTGTTTTAAGAATTCACTTGATCTTTGAAACAAAACTGCATTAAAATAATTTGACTTCCGACTCATCTAAGAAAGATATTAAGGGATATTCTTCGATAAATAGAAAATATATGGAAAGCATTAAATAGGGTCTACCTTGAAATAAATGGCCATATCTTCGTCAAAAATTGCCCCATTTCAATTATAAAGGTGTTTTTAGAATTCGCTTGATCTTTGGAACAAAACTGCATTAAAATAATTTGACTTCCGACTCATCTAAGAAAGATATTAAGGGATATTCTTCGATTAATAGAAAGTATATGGAAAGCATTAAGTAGGGTCTACCTTGAAATAAATGGCCATATCTTCGTCAAAAATTGCCCCATTTCAATTATAAAGGTGTTTTTAGAATTCAATCGATCTTTGAAACAAAACTACATTAAAATAATTTGACTTCCGACTCATCTAAGAAAGATATTAAGAGATATTCTTCGATTAATAGAAAATATAAGGCAAACATTAAATAGGGTCAACCTTGAAATAAATAGCCATATCTTTGTCTTAAAGTGTCCCATTTCAATTATAAAGGTGTTTTTAGAATTCACTCAATCTTTGAAACAAAACTGCATTAAAATAATTTGACTTCCGACTCATCTAAGAAAGATATTAAGGGATATTGTTGATTAACAGAAAACATATGGAAAGCATTAAATAGGGTCTACCTTGAAATAAATGGCCATATCTTCGTCCAAAATTGCCCCATTTCAATTATAAAGGTGTTTTTAGAATTCAAACAATCTTTGGAACAAAACTGCATTAAAATAATTTGACTTCCGACTCATCTAAGAAAGATATTAAGGGATATTCTTCGATAAATTGAAAATATATGGAAAGCATTAAATAGCCTCTACCTTGAAATAAATGGCCATATCTTCGTCAAAAATTGCCCCCTTTCAATTATAAAGGTGTTTTTAGAATTCACTCAATCTTTGAAACAAAACTATATTAAAATAATTTGACTTCCGACTCATCTAAGAAAGATATTAAGGGATATTCTTCGAATAATAGAAAGTATATGGAAAGCATTAAATAGGCTCTACCTTGAAATAAATGGCCATATCTTCGTCCAAAATTGCCCCATTTCAATTATAAAGGTGTTTTTAGAATTCAATTGATCTTTGAAACAAAACTACATTAAAATAATTTGACTTCCGACTCATCTAAGAAAGATATTAAGAGATATTCTTCGATTAATAGAAAATATAAGGCAAACATTAAATAGGGTCAACCTTGAAATAAATGGCCATATCTTCGTCCAAAATTGCCCCATTTCAATTATAAAGATGTTTTTAGAATTCGCTCGATCTTTGGAACAAAACTGCATTTAAATAATTTGACTTCCGACTCATCTAAGAAAGATATTAAAGGATATTCTTCGAATAATAGAAAGTATATGGAAAGCATTAAATAGGGTCTACCTTGAAATAAATGGCCATATCTTCGTCAAAAATTGCCCCCTTTCAATTATAAAAGTGTTTTTAGAATTCACTCAATCTTTGAAACAAAACTATATTAAAATAATTTGACTTCCAACTCATCTAAGAAAGATATTAAGAGATATTCTTCGAATAATAGAAAGTATATGGAAAGCATTAAATAGGGTCTACCTTGAAATAAATGGCCATATCTTCGTCCAAAATTGCCCCATTTCAATTATAAAGGTGTTTTTAGAATTCAATCGATCCTTGAAACAAAACTGCATTAAAATAATTTGACTTCCGACTCATCTAAGAAAGATATTAAGAGATATTCTTCGATTAATAGAAAATATAAGGCAAACATTAAATAGGGTCAACCTTGAAATAAATGGCCATATCTTCGTCAAAAATTGCCCCATTTCAATTATAAAGGTGTTTTTAGAATTCACTCGATCTTTGGAACAAAACTGCATTTAAATAATTTGACTTCCGACTCATCTAAGAAAGATATTAAAGGATATTCTTCGAATAATAGAAAGTATATGGAAAGCATTAAATAGGGTCTACCTTGAAATAAATGGCCATATCTTCGTCCAAAATTGCCCCATTTCAATTATAAAGGTGTTTTTAGAATTCAATCGATCTTTGAAACAAAACTACATTAAAATAATTTGACTTCCGACTCATCTAAGAAAGATATTAAGAGATATTCTTCGATTAATAGAAAATATAAGGCAAACATTAAATAGGGTCAACCTTGAAATAAATGGCCATATCTTTGTCTCAAATTGCCCCATTTCAATTATAAAGGTGTTTTTAGAATTTACTCGATCTTTGGAACAAAACTGCATTTAAATAATTTGACTTCCGACTCATCTAAGAAAGATATTAAAGGATATTTTTGATTAACAGAAAATATATGGAAAACATTAAATAGCCTCTACCTTGAAATAAATGGCCATATCTTCGTCCAAAATTGCCCCATTTCAATTATAAAGGTGTTTTTAGAATTCAATCGATCTTTGGAACAAAACTGCATTAAAATAAATTGACTTCCGACTCATCTAAGAAATATATTAAGGGATATTCTTCGATTAATAGAAAATATAAGGCAAACATTAAATAGGGTCAACCTTGAAATAAATTGCCATATCTTTGTTGCCCCATATCTCAAATTGCCCCATTTCAATTATAAAGGTGTTTTTAGAATTCACTCAATCTTTGAAACAAAACTGCATTAAAATATTTTGACTTCCGACTCATCTAAGAAAGATATTAAGGGATATTGTTGATTAACAGAAAATATATGGAAAGCATTAAATAGGGTCTACCTTGAAATAAATGGCCATATCTTCGTCCAAAATTGCCCCATTTCAATCGTAAAGGTGTTTTTAGAATTCACTCGATCTTTGAAACAAAACTGCATTAAAATAATTTGACTTCCGACTCATCCAAGAATAGATATTAAGGGATATTCTTCGATAAATAGAAAATATATGGAAAGCATTAAATAGGGTCTACCTTGAAATAAATGGCCATATCTTCGTCAAAAATTGCCCCATTTCAATTAAAAAGGTGTTTTTAGAATTCACTCGATCTTTGGAACAAAACTGCATTAAAATAATTTGACTTCCGACTCATCTAAGAAAGATATTAAGGGATATTCTTCGATAAATAGAAAATTTATGGAAAGCATTAAATAGGGTCTACCTTGAAATAAATGGCCATATCTTTGTCAAAAATTGCCCCATTTCAATTATAAAGGTGTTTTTAGAATTCTTTGGAACAAAACTGCATTAAAATATTTTGACTTCCGACTCATCTAAGAAAGATATCAAGGGATATTCTTCGAATAATAGAAAGTATATGGAAAGCATTAAATAGGGTCTACCTTGAAATAAATGGCCATATCTTCGTCCAAAATTGCCCCATTTCAATTATAAAGGTGTTTTTAGAATTCAATCGATCTTTGAAACAAAACTACATTAAAATAATTTGACTTCCGACTCATCTAAGAAAGATATTAAAGAGATATTCTTCGATTAATAGAAAATATAAGGCACACATTAAATAGGGTCAACCTTGAAATAAATGGCCATATCTTTGTCTCAAATTGCCCCATTTCAATTATAAAGGTGTTTTTAGAATTCACTCAATCTTTGGAACAAAACTGCATTAAAATAATTTGACTTCCGACTCATCTAAGAAAGATATTAAGGGATATTGTTGATTAACAGAAAATATATGGAAAGCATTAAATAGGGTCTACCTTGAAATAAATGGCCATATCTTCGTCCAAAATTGCCCCATTTCAATTATAAAGGTGTTTTTAGAATTCACTCGATCTTTGGAACAAAACTGCATTAAAATAATTTGACTTCCGACTCATCTAAGAAAGATATTAAGGGATACTCTTCGATAAATAGAAAATATATGGAAAGCATTAAATAGTGTCTACCTTGAAATAAATGGCCATATCTTCGTCAAAAATTGCCCCATTTCAATAATACAGGTGTTTTTAGAATTCACTTGATCTTTAAAACAAAACTGCATTAAAATAATTTGACTTCCGACTCATCTAAGAAAGATATTAAGGGATATTCTTCGATAACTAGAAAATATATGGAAAGCATTAAATAGGGTCTACCTTGAAATAAATGGCAATATCTTCGTCAAAAATTGCCCCATTTCAAATATTAAGGTATTTTTAGAATTAGCTCAATTTTTGAAACAAAACTAAATTAAAATAATTTGACTTTAGCCTCATCTAAGAAAGATATTAAGGGATATTCTTCGATTAATAGAAAATATAAGGCAAACATTAAATAGGGTCAACCTTGAAATAAATGGCCATATCTTTGTTGCCCCATATCTCAAATTGCCCCATTTCAATTATAAAGGTGCTTTTAGAATTCACTCAATCTTTGAAACAAAACTGCATTAAAATAATTTGACTTCCGACTCATCTAAGAAAGATATTAAAAGATTTTCTTCGATCAATAGAAAATATATGGAAAGCATTAAATAGGGTCAACCTTGAAATAAATGGCAATATCTTCGTCGAAAATTGCCCCATTTCAATTATAAAGGTGTTTTTAGAATTCACTCAATCTTTGAAACAAAACTACATTAAAATAATTTGACTTCCGACTCATCTAAGAAAGATATTAAGGGATATTGTTGATTAACAGAAAATATATGGAAAGCATTAAATAGGATCTACCTTGAAATAAATGGCCATATCTTCGTCCAAAATTGCCCCATTTCAATGGTAAAGGTGTTTTTAGAATTCACTCGATCTTTGAAACAAAACTGCATTTAAATAATTTGACTGCCGACTCATCTAAGAAAGATATTAAGGGATATTCTTCGATAAATAGAAAATATATGGAAAGCATTAAATAGGGTCTACCTTGAAATAAATGGCCATATCTTCGTAAAAAATTGCCCCATTTCAATTATAAAGGTGTTTTTAGAATTCACTCGATCTTTGAAACAAAACTGCATTAAAATAATTTGACTTCCGACTCATCTAAGAAAGATATTAAGGGATATTCTTCGATAAATAGAAAATATATGGAAAGCATTAAATAGGGTCAACCTTGAAATAAATGGCCATATCTTCGTCAAAAATTGCCCCATTTCAATTATAAACATGTTTTTAGAATTCGCTCGATCTTTGGAACAAAACTGCATTAAAATAATTTGACTTCCGACTCATCTAAGAAAGATATTAAGGGATATTCTTCGATAAATAGAAAATTTATGGAAAGCATTAAATAGGGTCTACCTTGAAATCAATGGCCATGTCTTTGTCTCAAATTGCCCCATTTCAATTATAAAGGTGTTTTTAGAATTCACTCAATTTTTGGAACAAAACTGCATTAAAATATTTTGACTTCCGACTCATCTAAGAAAGATATTAAGGGATATTCTTCGATAAATAGAAAATATATGGAAAGCATTAAATAGGGTCTACCTTGAAATAAATGGCAATATCTTCGTCGAAAATTGCCCCATTTCAATTATAAAGGTGTTTTTAGAATTCACTCAATCTTTGAAACAAAACTACATTAAAATAATTTGACTTCCGACTCATCTAAGAAAGATATTAAGAGATATTCTTCGATTAATAGAAAATATATGGAAAGCATTAAATAGGGTCAACCTTGAAATAAATGGCCATATCTTCGTCAAAAATTGCCCCATTTTAATTATAAAGGTGTTTTTAGAATTCACTCGATCTTTGAAACAAAACTGCATTAAAATAATTTGACTTCCGACTCATCTAAGAAAGATATTAAGGGATATTCTTCGATAAATAGAAAATATATGGAAAGCATTAAATAGGGTCTACCTTGAAATAAATGGCAATATCTTCGTCGAAAATTGCCCCATTTCAATTATAAAGGTGTTTTTAGAATTCACTCAATCTTTGAAACAAAACTACATTAAAATAATTTGACTCCGACTCATCTAAGAAAGATATTAAGGGATATTCTTCGATTAATAGAAAATATATGGAAAGCATTAAATAGGGTCTACCTTGAAATAAATGGCCATATCTTCGTCCAAAATTGCCCCATTTCAATGGTATAAAGGTGTTTTTAGAATTCACTCGATCTTTGAAACAAAACTGCATTTAAATAATTTGACTGCCGACTCATCTAAGAAAGATATTAAGGGATATTCTTCGATAAATAGAAAATTTATGGAAAGCATTAAATAGGGTCTACCTTGAAATAAATGGCCATGTCTTTGTCTCAAATTGCCCCATTTCAATTATAAAGGTGTTTTTAGAATTCACTCAATCTTTGGAACAAAACTGCATTAAAATATTTTGACTTCCGACTCATCTAAGAAAGATATTAAGGGATATTCTTCGATTAATAGAAAATATAAGGCAAACATTAAATAGGGTCAACCTTGAAATAAATGGCCATATCTTTGTCTCAAATTGCCCCATTTCAATTATAAAGGTGTTTTTAGAATTCACTCAATCTTTGGAACAAAACTGCATTAAAATAATTTGACTTCCGACTCATCTAAGAAAGATATTAAGGGATTTTCTTCGATCAATAGAAAATATAAGGCAAAGCATTAAATAGGGTCTACCTTGAAATAAATGGCCATATCTTTGTTGCCAATCTCAAATTGCCCCATTTCAATTATAAAGGTGTTTTTAGAATTCACTCAATCTTTGAAACAAAACTACATTAAAATAATTTGACTTCCGACTCATCTAAGAAAGATATTAAGAGATATTCTTCGATTAATAGAAAATATAAGGCAAAGCATTAAATAGGGTCTACCTTGAAATAAATGGCCATATCTTTGTCGCAAATTGCCCCATTTCAATTATAAAGGTGTTTTTAGAATTCACTCAATCTTTGGAACAAAACTGCATTAAAATAATTTGACTTCCGACTCATCTAAGAAAGATATTAAAAGATTTTGTTCGATCAATAGAAAATATAAGGCAAACATTAAATAGGGTCAACCTTGAAATAAATGGCCATATCTTTGTCTCAAATTGCCCCATTTCAATTATAAAGGTGTTTTTAGAATTCGCTCTATCTTTGGAACAAAACTGCATTAAAATAATTTGACTTCCGACTCATCTAAGAAAGATATTAAGGGATATTCTTGATTAGCAGAAAATATATGGAAAGCATTAAATAGGCTCTACCTTGAAATAAATGGCCATATCTTCGTAAAAAATTGCCCCATTTCAATTATAAAGGTGTTTTTAGAATTCACTCGATCTTTGGAACAAAACTCCATTTAAAATAATTTGACTTCCGACTCATCTAAGAAAGATATTAAGGGATATTGTTTGATTAACAGAAAATATATGGAAAGCATTAAATAAGGGTCTACCTTGAAATAAATGGCCATATCTTCGTCAAAAATTGCCCCATTTCAATTATAAAGATGTTTTTAGAATTCGCTCGATCTTTAGAACAAAACTGCATTAAAATAATTTGACTTCCGACTCATCTAAGAAAGATATTAAGGGATATTCTTCGATAAATAGAAAATATATGGAAAGCATTAAATAGTGTCTACCTTGAAATAAATGGACATATCTTCGTCCAAAATTGCCCCATTTCAATTATAAAGGTGTTTTTAGAATTCACTCAATCTTTGAAACAAAACAACACTAAAATAATTTTACTTCCGACTCATCTAAGAAAGATATTAAGAGATATTCTTCGATTAATAGAAAATATAAGGCAAACATTAAATAGGGTCAACCTTGAAATAAATGTCCATATCTTTGTCTCAAATTGCCCCATTTCAATTATAAAGGAGTTTTTAGAATTCACTCAATCTTTGGAACAAAACTGCACTAAAATAATTTGACTTCCGACTCATCTAAGAAAGATATTAAGGGATATTCTTCGATAAATAGAAAATTTATGGAAAGCATTAAATAGGGTCTACCTTGAAATAAATGGCCATATCTTTGTCAAAAATTGCCCCATTTCAATTATAAAGGTGTTTTTAGAATTCTTTGGAACAAAACTGCATTAAAATATTTTGACTTCCGACTCATCTAAGAAAGATATTAAGGGATATTCTTCGATAAATAGAAAATATATGGAAAGCATTAAATAGGGTCTACCTTGAAATAAATGGCAATATCTTCGTCGAAAATTGCCCCATTTCAATTATAAAGGTGTTTTTAGAATTCACTCAATCTTTGAAACAAAACAACACTAAAATAATTTGACTTCCGACTCATCTAAGAAAGATATTAAAGAGATATTCTTCGATTAATAGAAAATATAAGGCACACATTAAATAGGGTCAACCTTGAAATAAATGGCCATATCTTTGTCAAAAATTGCCCCATTTCAATTATAAAGGTGTTTTTAGAATTCACTCAATCTTTGGAACAAAACTGCATTAAAATAATTTGACTTCCGACTCATCTAAGAAAGATATTAAGAGATATTCTTCGATTAATAGAAAATATAAGGCAAACATTAAATAGGGTCAACCTTGAAATAAATGGCCATATCTTTGTCTCAAATTGCCCCATTTCAATTATAAAGGTGTTTTTAGAATTCACTCAATCTTTGAAACAAAACTGCATTAAAATAATTTGACTTCCGACTCATCTAAGAAAGATATTAAGAGATATTCTTCGATTAACAGAAAATATAAGGAAAGCATTAAATAGGGTCTACCTTGAAATAAATGGCCATATCTTCGTCCAAAATTGCCCCATTTCAATTATAAAGGTGTTTTTAGAATTCACTCGATCTTTGGAACAAAACTGCATTAAAATAATTTGACTTCCGACTCATCTAAGAAAGATATTAAGGGATATTGTTGATTCAACAGAAAATATATGGAAAGCATTAAATAGGGTCTACCTTGAAATAAATGGCCATATCTTCGTCCAAAATTGCCCCATTTCAATTATAAAGATGTTTTTAGAATTCGCTCGATCTTTGGAACAAAACTGCATTAAAATAATTTGACTTCCGACTCATCTAAGAAAGATATTAAGGGATATTTTTGATTAACAGAAAATATATGGAAAGCATTAAATAGGGTCTACCTTGAAATAAATGGCCATATCTTCGTCAAAAATTGCCCCATTTCAATTATAAAGATGTTTTTAGAATTCGCTCGATCTTTGGAACAAAACTGCATTAAAATAATTTGACTTCCGACTCATCTAAGAAAGATATTAAGGGATATTCTTCGATAAATAGAAAATATATGGAAAGCATTAAATAGGGTCTACCTTGAAATAAATGGCCATATCTTCGTCCAAAATTGCCCCATTTCAATTATAAAGGTGTTTTTAGAATTCGCTCAATCTTTGGAACAAAACTGCATTAAAATAATTTGACTTCCGACTCATCTAAGAAAGATATTAAGAGATATTCTTCGATTAATAGAAAATATAAGGCAAAGCATTAAATAGGGTCTAACCTTGAAATAAATGGCCATATCTTTGTCTCAAATTGCCCCATTTCAATTATAAAGGTGTTTTTAGAATTCACTCAATCTTTGAAACAAAACTGCATTAAAATAATTTGACTTCCGACTCATCTAAGAAAGATATTAAGGGATATTCTTCGATTAATAGAAAATATATGGAAAGCATTAAATAGGGTCTACCTTGAAATAAATGGCCATATCTTCGTCCAAAATTGCCCCATTTCAATTATAAAGGTGTTTTTAGAATTCACTCGATCTTTGGAACAAAACTGCATTAAAATAATTTGACTTCCGACTCATCTAAGAAAGATATTAAGGGATATTCTTCGATTAATAGAAAATATATGGAAAGCATTAAATAGGGTCTACCTTGAAATAAATGGCCATATCTTCGTCCAAAATTGCCCCATTTCAATTATAAAGGTGTTTTATAGAATTCACTCAATCTTTGAAACAAAACTACATTAAAATAATTTGACTTCCGACTCATCTAAGAAAGATATTAAGGGATATTCTTCGATTAATAGAAAATATAAGGAAAGCATTAAATAGGGTCAACCTTGAAATAAATGGCCATATCTTTGTCTCAAAATTGCCCCATTTCAATTATAAAGGTGTTTTTAGAATTCACTCAATCCTTGAAACAAAACTGCATTAAAATAATTTGACTTCCGACTCATCTAAGAAAGATATTAAAAGATTTTCTTCGATTAATAGAAAATATAAGGAAAGCATTAAATAGGGTCTACCTTGAAATAAATGGCCATATCTTTGTCTCAAAATTGCCCCATTTCAATTATAAAGGTGTTTTTAGAATTCACTCAATCTTTGGAACAAAACTGCATTAAAATAATTTGACTTCCGACTCATCTAAGAAAGATATTAACGGATATTTTTGATTAACAGAAAATATATGGAAAGCATTAAATAGGGTCTACCTTGAAATAAATGGCCATATCTTCGTCCAAAAATTGCCCCATTTCAATTATAAAGGTGTTTTTAGAATTCACTCGATCTTTGGAACAAAACTGCATTAAAATAATTTGACTTCCGACTCATCTAAGAAAGATATTAAGGGATATTGTTGATTAACAGAAAATATATGGAAAGCATTAAATAGGGTCTACCTTGAAATAAATGGCCATATCTTCGTCCAAAATTGCCCCATTTCAATTATAAAGATGTTTTTAGAATTCGCTCGATCTTTCGAACAAAACTGCATTAAAATAATTTGACTTCCGACTCATCTAAGAAAGATATTAAGGGATATTGTTGATTAACAGAAAATATATGGAAAGCATTAAATAGGGTCTACCTTGAAATAAATGGCCATATCTTCGTCCAAAATTGCCCCATTTCAATTATAAAGATGTTTTTAAAATTCGCTCGATCTTTAGAACAAAACTGCATTAAAATAATTTGACTTCCGACTCATCTAAGAAAGATATTAAGGGATATTCTTCGATAAATAGAAAATATATGGAATGCATTAAATAGGGTCTACCTTGAAATAAATGGCCATATCTTCGTCGAAGATTGCCCCATTTCAATTATAAAGGTGTTTTTAGAATTCACTCAATCTTTGAAACAAAACTACATTAAAATAATTTGACTTCCGACTCATCTAGAAAGATATTAAGAGATATTCTTCGATTAATAGAAAATATAAGGCAAACATTAAATAGGGTCAACCTTGAAATAAATGGCCATATCTTTGTCTCAAATTGCCCCATTTCAATTATAAAGGTGTTTTTAGAATTCACTCGATCTTTGAAACAAAACTGCATTAAAATAATTTGACTTCCGACTCATCTAAGAAAGATATTAAGGGATATTTTTGATTAACAGAAAATATATGGAAAGCATTAAATAGGGTCAACCTTGAAATAAATGGCCATATCTTCGTCAAAAATTGCCCCATTTCAATTATAAACATGTTTTTAGAATTCGCTCGATCTTTGGAACAAAACTGCATTAAAATAATTTGACTTCCGACTCATCTAAGAAAGATATTAAGGGATATTGTTGATTAACAGAAAATATATGGAAAGCATTAAATAGTGTCTACCTTGAAATAAATGGACATATCTTCGTCCAAAATTGCCCCATTTCAATTATAAAGGTGTTTTTAGAATTCACTCAATCTTTGAAACAAAACTACATTAAAATAATTTGACTTTCGACTCATCTAAGAAAGATATTAAGAGATATTCTTCGATTAATAGAAAATATAAGGCAAACATTAAATAGGGTCAACCTTGAAATAAATGGCCATATCTTTGTCTCACATTGCCATATTTCAATTATAAAGGTGTTTTTAGAATTCACTCAATCCTTGGAACAAAACTGCATTAAAATAATTTGACTTCCGACTCATCTAAGAAAGATATTAAAAGATTTTCTTCGATCAATAGAAAATATAAGGCAAACATTAAATAGGGTCAACCTTGAAATAAATGGCCATATCTTTGTCTCAAATTGCCCCATTTCAATTATAAAGGTGTTTTTAGAATTCACTCAATCTTTGGAACAAAACTGCATTAAAATAATTTGACTTCCGACTCATCTAAGAAAGATATTAACGGATATTTTTGATTAACAGAAAATATAAGCCAAACATTAAATAGGGTCAACCTTGAAATAAATGGCCATATCTTTGTCAAAAATTGCCCCATTTCAATTATAAAGGTGTTATTAGAATTCACTCAATCTTTGGAACAAAACTGCATTAAAACAATTTGACTTCCGACTCATCTAAGATAGATGTTAAGGGATAATGTTGATTAACAGAAAATATATGGAAAGCATTAAATAGGGTCTACCTTGAAATAAATGGCCATATCTTCGTCCAAAATTGCCCCATTTCAATTATAAACATGTTTTTAGAATTCGCTCGATCTTTGGAACAAAACTGCATTAAAATAATTTGACTTCCGACTCATCTAAGAAAGATATTAAGGGATATTGTTGATTAACAGAAAATATATGGAAAGCATTAAATAGTGTCTACCTTGAAATAAATGGCCATATCTTCGTCCAAAATTGCCCCATTTCAATTATAAAGGTGTTTTTAGAATTCACTCAATCTTTGGAACAAAACTGCATTAAAATAATTTGACTTCCGACTCATCTAAGAAAGATATTAAGGGATATTGTTGATTAACAGAAAATATATGGAAAGCATTAAATAGGGTCTACCTTGAAATAAATGGCAATATCTTCGTCGAAAATTGCCCCATTTCAATTATAAAGGTGTTTTTAGAATTCACTCAATCTTTGAAACAAAACTACATTAAAATAATTTGACTTCCGACTCATCTAAGAAAGATATTAAGAGATATTCTTCGATTAATAGAAAATATAAGGCAAACATTAAATAGGGTCAACCTTGAAATAAATGGCCATATCTTTGTCTCAAATTGCCCCATTTCAATTATAAAGGTGTTTTTAGAATTCACTCAATCTTTGGAACAAAACTGCATTAAAATAATTTGACTTCCGACTCATCTAAGAAAGATATTAAAAGATTTTCTTCGATCAATAGAAAATATAAGGCAAACATTAAATAGGGTCAACCTTGAAATAAATGGCAATATCTTCGTCGAAAATTGCCCCATTTCAATTATAAAGGTGTTTTTAGAATTCACTCAATCTTTGAAACAAAACAACACTAAAATAATTTGACTCCGACTCATCTAAGAAAGATATTAAGGGATATTGTTGATTAACAGAAAATATATGGAAAGCATTAAATAGGGTCTACCTTGAAATAAATGGCCATATCTTCGTAAAAAATTGCCCCATTTCAATTATAAAGGTGTTTTTAGAATTCGCTCGATCTTTCGAACAAAACTGCATTAAAATTATTTGACTTCCGACTCATCTAAGAAAGATATTAAGGGATATTGTTGATTAACAGAAAATATATGGAAAGCATTAAATAGGGTCTACCTTGAAATAAATGGCCATATCTTCGTCCAAAATTGCCCCATTTCAATTATAAAGGTGTTTTTAGAATTCACTCGATCTTTGGAACAAAACTGCATTAAAATAATTTGACTTCCGACTCATCTAAGAAAGATATTAAGGGATATTCTTCGATATATAGAAAATATATGGAATGCATTAAATAGGGTCTACCTTGAAATAAATGGCCATATCTTCGTCAAAAATTGCCCCATTTCAATTATAAAGGTGTTTTTAGAATTCACTCAATCTTTGGAACAAAACTGCATTAAAATAATTTGACTTCCGACTCATCTAAGAAAGATATTAAGGGATATTGTTGATTAACAGAAAATATATGGAAAGCATTAAATAGGGTCTACCTTGAAATAAATGGCCATATCTTCGTAAAAAATTGCCCCATTTCAATTATAAAGGTGTTTTTAGAATTCGCTCGATCTTTCGAACAAAACTGCATTAAAATTATTTGACTTCCGACTCATCTAAGAAAGATATTAAGGGATATTGTTGATTAACAGAAAATATATGGAAAGCATTAAATAGGGTCTACCTTGAAATAAATGGTCATATCTTCGTCCAAAATTGCCCCATTTCAATTATAAAGATGTTTTTAGAATTCGCTCGATCTTTGGAACAAAACTGCATTAAAATAATTTGACTTCCGACTCATCTAAGAAAGATATTATAAGATTTTCTTCGATCAATAGAAAATATAAGGCAAACATTAAATAGGGTCAACCTTGAAATAAATGGCCATATCTTTGTCTCAAATTGCCCCAATTCAAATATAAAGGTGTTTTTAGAATTCGCTTGATCTTTGGAACAAAACTGCATTAAAATAATTTGACTTCCGACTCATCTAAGAAAGATATTAAGGGATATTCTTCGATAAATAGGAAATATATGGAAAGCATTAAATAGGGTCAACCTTGAAATAAATGGCCATATCTTCGTCGAAAATTGCCCCATTTCAATTATAAAGGTGTTTTTAGAATTCACTCGATCTTTGAAACAAAACTGCATTAAAATAATTTGACTTCCGACTCATCTAAGAAAGATATTAAGGGATATTCTTCGATAAATAGAAAATATATGGAAAGCATTAAATAGGGTCTACCTTGAAATAAATGGCCATATCTTCGTCCAAAATTGCCCCATTTCAATTATAAAGGTGTTTTTAGAATTCACTCGATCTTTGGAACAAAACTGCATTAAAATAATTTGACTTCCGACTCATCTAAGAAAGATATTAAGGGATATTGTTGATTAACAGAAAATATATGGAAAGCATTAAATAGGGTCTACCTTGAAATAAATGGCCATATCTTCGTCAAAAATTGCCCCATTTCAATTATAAAGGTGTTTTTAGAATTCGCTCGATCTTTAAAACAAAACTGCATTAAAATAATTTGACTTCCGACTCATCTAAGAAAGATATTAAGGGATATTCTTCGATAAATAGGAAATATATGGAAAGCATTAAATAGGGTCTACCTTGAAATAAATGGCCATATCTTCGTCAAAAATTGCCCCATTTCAATTATAAAGGTGTTTTTAGAATTCTTTGGAACAAAACTGCATTAAAATATTTTGACTTCCGACTCATCTAAGAAAGATATTAAGGGATATTCTTCGAATAATAGAAAATATACGGAAAGCATTAAATAGGGTCTACCTTGAAATAAATGGCCATATCTTCGTCCAAAATTGCCCCATTTCAATTATAAAGGTGTTTTTAGAATTCACTCGATCTTTAGAACAAAACTGCATTAAAATAATTTGACTTCCGACTCATCTAAGAAAGATATTAAGGGATATTCTTCGATAAATAGGAAATATATGGAAAGCATTAAATAGGGTCTAATTTGAAATAAATGGCCATATCTTCGTCAAAAATTGCCCCATTTCAATTATAAAGGTGTTTTTAGAATTCTTTGGAACAAAACTGCATTAAAATATTTTGACTTCCGACTCATCTAAGAAAGATATTAAGGGATATTCTTCGAATAATAGAAAATATACGGAAAGCATTAAATAGGGTCTACCTTGAAATAAATGGCCATATCTTCGTCCAAAATTGCCCCATTTCAATTATAAAGGTGTTTTTAGAATTCACTCAATCTTTGGAACAAAACTGCATTAAAATAATTTGACTTCCGACTCATCTAAGAAAGATATTAAGAGATATTCTTCGATTAATAGAAAATATAAGGCAAACATTAAATAGGGTCAACCTTGAAATAAATGGCCATATCTTTGTCTCAAATTGTCCCATTTCAATTATAAAGGTGTTTTTAGAATTCGCTTGATCTTTGGAACAAAACTGCATTAAAATAATTTGACTTCCGACTCATCTAAGAAAGATATTGAGGGATATTGTTGATTAACAGAAAATATATGGAAAGCATTAAATAGGGTCAACCTTGAAATAAATGGCCATATCTTCGTCGAAAATTGCCCCATTTCAATTATAAAGGTGTTTTTAGAATTCACTCGATCTTGGGAACAAAACTGCATTAAAATAATTTGACTTCCGACTCATCTAAGAAAGATATTAAGGGATAATCTTCGATAAATAGAAAACATATGGAAAGCATTAAATAGGGTCTACCTTGAAATAAATGGCCATATCTTTGTCTCGAATTGCCCCATTTCAATTATAAAGGTGTTTTTAGAATTCACTTAATCTTTGGAAAAAAACTGCATTAAAATAATTTGACTTCCGACTCATCTAAGAAAGATATTAAGGGATATTCTTCGATAAATAGAAAATATATGGAAAGCATTAAATAGGGTCTACCTTGAAATAAATGGCCATATCTTCGTCAACAATTGCCCCATTTCAATTATAAAGGTGTTTTTACAATTAACTTGATCTTTGAAACAAAACTGCATTAAAATAATTTGACTCATCTAAGAAAGATATTAAGGGATATTTTTCGTTTAATAGAAAATATAAGCCAAACATTAAATAGGGTCAACCTTGAAATAAATGGCCATATCTTCGTCCAAAATCGCCCCATTTCAATTATAAAGGTGTTTTTAGAATTCACTCGATCTTTGAAACAAAACTGCATTAAAATAATTTGACTTCCGACTCATCTAAGAAAGATATTAAGGGATATTTTTGATTAACAGAAAATATATGGAAAGCATTAAATAGGGTCAACCTTGAAATAAATGGCCATATCTTCGTCCAAAATTGCCCCATTTCAATTATAAAGGTGTTTTTAGAATTCAATCGATCTTTGGAACAAAACTGCATTAAAATAATTTGACTTCCGACTCATGTAAGAAAGATATTAAGGGATATTTTTCGATAAATAGAAAATATATGGAAAGCATTAAATAGGGTCTACCATGAAATAAATGGCCATATCTTCGTCCAAAATTGCCCCATTTTAATTATAAAGGTGTTTTTAGAATTCGCTCGATCTTTGGAACAAAACTGCATTAAAATAATTTGACTTCCGACTCATCTAAGAAAGATATTAAGGGATATTCTTCGATTAATAGAAAATATAAGCCAAACATTAAATAGGGTCAACCTTGAAATAAATGGCCATATCTTTGTCGCAAATTGCCCCATTTCAATTATAAAGGTGTTTTTAGAATTCACTCGATCTTTGAAACAAAACTGCATTAAAATAATTTGACTTCCGACTCATCTAAGAAAGATATTAAGGGATATTTTTGATTAACAGAAAATATATGGAAAGCATTAAATAGGGTCAACCTTGAAATAAATGGCCATATCTTCGTCAAAAATTGCCCCATTTCAATTATAAACATGTTTTTAGAATTCGCTCGATCTTTGGAACAAAACTGCATTAAAATAATTTGACTTCCGACTCATCTAAGAAAGATATTAAGGGATATTCTTCGAATAATAGAAAATATATGGAAAGCATTAAATAGGGTCTAGCTTGAAATAAATGGCCATATCTTTGTCAAAAATTGCCCCATTTCAATTATAAAGGTGTTTTTAGAATTCTTTGGAACAAAACTGCATTAAAATATTTTGACTTCCGACTCATCTAAGAAAGATATTAAGGGATATTCTTCGATAAATAGAAAATATATGGAAAGCATTAAATAGGGTCTACCTTGAAATAAATGGCAATATCTTCGTCGAAAATTGCCCCATTTCAATTATAAAGGTGTTTTTAGAATTCACTCAATCTTTGAAACAAAACAACACTAAAATAATTTGACTTCCGACTCATCTAGAAAGATATTAAGAGATATTCTTCGATTAATAGAAAATATAAGGCAAACATTAAATAGGGTCAACCTTGAAATAAATGGCCATATCTTTGTCTCAAATTGCCCCATTTCAATTATAAAGGTGTTTTTAGAATTCACTCAATCTTTGGAACAAAACTGCATTAAAATAATTTGACTTCCGACTCATCTAAGAAAGATATTAAAAGATTTTCTTCGATCAATAGAAAATATAAGGCAAACATTAAATAGGGTCAACCTTGAAATAAATGGCCATATCTTTGTCTCAAATTGCCCCATTTCAATTATAAAGGTGTTTTTAGAATTCACTCGATCTTTGAAACAAAACTGCATTAAAATAATTTGACTTCCGACTCATCTAAGAAAGATATTAAGGGATATTTTTGATTAACAGAAAATATATGGAAAGCATTAAATAGGGTCTACCTTGAAATAAATGGCCATATCTTCGTCCAAAATTGCCCCATTTCAATCGTAAAGGTGTTTTTAGAATTCACTCGACCTTTGAAACAAAACTGCATTAAAATAATTTGACTTCCGACTCATCTAAGAAAGATATTAAGAGATATTCTTCGATTAATAGAAAATATAAGGCAAACATTAAATAGGGTCAACCTTGAAATAAATGGCCATATCTTTGTCTCAAATGGCCCCATTTCAATTATGAAGGTGTTTTTAGAACTCACTCGATCTTTGGAACAAAACTGCACTAAAATAATTTGACTTCCGACTCATCTAAGAAAAGATATTAAGAGATATTCTTGATTAACAGAAAAATATAAGACAAACATTAAATAGAGATCAACCTTGAAATAAATGGCCATATCTTTGTCTCAAATTGCCCCATTTCAATTATAAAGGTGTTTTTAGAATTCACTCGATCTTTCAAACAAAACTGCATTAAAATAATTTGACTTCCGACTCATCTAAGAAAGATATTAAGGGATATTCTTGATTAACAGAAAATATATGGAAAGCATTAAATAGGGTCTACCTTGAAATATTTGGCCATATCTTCGTCCAAAATTGCCCCATTTCAATTACAAAGGTGTTTTTAGAATTCACTCAATCTTCGAAACAAAACAACATTAAAATAATTTGACTTCCGACTCATCTTAGAAAGATATTAAGAGATATTCTTCGATTAATAGAAAATATATGGAAAGCATTAAATAGGGTCTACCTTGAAATATATGGCCATATCTTCGTCCAAAATTGCCCCATTTCAATTATAAAGGTGTTTTTAGAATTCACTCGATCTTTCAAACAAAACTGCATTAAAATAATTTGACTTCCGACTCATCTAAGAAAGATATTAAGGGATATTCTTGATTAACAGAAAATATATGGAAAGCATTGAATAGGGTCTACCTTGAAATAAATGGCCATATCTTCGTCTAAAATTGCCCCATTTCAATTATAAAGGTGTTTTTAGAATTCACTCGATCTTTGGAATAAAGCTGCATTAAAATAATTTGACTTCCGACTCATCTAAGAAAGATATTAAGGGATATTCCTCGATAAATAGAAAATATGTGGAAAGCATTAAATAGGGTCAACCTTGAAATAAATGGCCATATCTTTGTCTCAAATTGCCCCATTTCAATTATAAAGGTGTTTTTAGAATTCACTTGATCTTTGGAACAAAACTGCATTAAAATAATTTGACTTCCGACTCATCTAAGAAAGATATTAAGGGATATTCTTCGATTAACAGAAAATATAAGGCAAACATTAAATAGGGTCAACCTTGAAATAAATGGCCATATCTTTGTCTCAAATTGCTCCATTTCAATTATAAAGGTGTTTTTAGAATTCACTTGATCTTTCAAACAAAACTGCATTAAAATAATTTGACTTCCGACTCATCTAAGAAAGATATTAAGGGATATTCTTGATTAACAGAAAATATATGGAAAGCATTAAATAGGGTCTACCTTGAAATATATGGCCATATCTTCGTCCAAAATTGCCCCATTTCAATTATAAAGGTGTTTTTAGAATTCACTTAATCTTCGAAACAAAACAACATTAAAATAATTTGACTTCCGACTCATCTTAGAAAGATATTAAGAGATATTCTTCGATTAATAGAAAATATATGGAAAGCATTAAATAGGGTCTACCTTGAAATATATGGCCATATCTTCGTCCAAAATTGCCCCATTTCAATTATAAAGGTGTTTTAAGAATTCACTCGATCTTTGGAACAAAACTGCATTAAAATAATTTGACTTCCGACTCATCTACGAAAGATATTAAGGGATATTCTTCGATAAATAGAAAATATATGGAAAGCATTAAATAGGGTCTACCTTGAAATAAATGGCCATATCTTCGTCAAAAATTGCCCCATTTCAATTATAAAGGTGTTTTTAGAATTCGCTTGATCTTTGGAACAAAACTGCATTAAAATAATTTGACTTCCGACTCATCTAAGAAAGATATTAAGGGATATTCTTCGATAAATAGAAAATATATGGAAAGCATTAAATAGGGTCTACCTTGAAATAAATGGCCATATCTTCGTCAAAAATTGCCCAATTTCAATTATAAAGGTGTTTTTAGAATTCACTCGATCTTTGGAACAAACCTGCATTAAAATAATTTGACTTCCGACTCATCTAAGAAAGATATTAAGGGATATTCTTCGATAAATAGAAAATATATGGAAAGCATTAAATAGGGTCTACCTTGAAATAAATGGCCATATCTTCGTCCAAAATTGCGATACTTCAATTATAAGGGTAAGTTTAGAATTCACTCGATCTTTAAAATAAAACTGCATTAAAATAATTTGACTTCCGACTCATCTAAGAAAGATATTAAGGGATATTCTTCGATAAATAGAAAATATATGGAAAGCATTAAATAGGGTCTACCTTGAAATAAATGGCCATATCTTCGTCAAAAATTGCCCCATTTTAATTATAAAGATGTTTTTAGAATTCGCTCGAGCTTTGGAACAAAACTGCATTAAAATAATTTGACTTCCGACTCATCTAAGAAAGATATTAAGGGATATTCTTCAATTAATTAAAAATATAAAGCAAACATTAAATAGGGTCAACCTTGAAATAAATGGCCATATCTTCGTCCAAAATTGCCCCATTTCAATTATAAAGGTGTCTTTAGAATTCACTCGATCTTTGGAACAAAACTGCATTAAAATAATTTGACTTCCGACTCATCTAAGAAAGATATGAAGGGATATTCTTCGAATAATAGAAAATATATGGAAAGCATTAAATAGGGTCTACCTTGAAATAAATGGCCATATCTTCGTCCAAAATTGCCCCATTTCAATTATAAAGGTGTTTTTAGAATTCTTTGGAACAAAACTGCATTAAAATATTTTGACTTCCGACTCATCTAAGAAAGATATTAAGGGATATTCTTCGATAAATAGAAAATATATGGAAAGCATTAAATAGGGTCTACCTTGAAATAAAAGGCCATATCTTCGTCCAAAATTGCCCCATTTCAATTATAAGGGTGTTTTTAGAATTCAATCGATCTTTGAAACAAAACTACATTCAAATAATTTGACTTCCGACTCATCTAAGAAAGATATTAAGAGATATTCTTCGATTAATAGAAAATATAAGGCAAACATTAAATAGGATCAACCTTGAAATAAATGGCCATATCTTTGTCTCAAATTGCCCCATTTCAATTATAAATGTGTTTTTAGAATTCACTCAATCTTTGGAACAAAACTGCATTAAAATAATTTGACTTCCGACTCATCTAAGAAATATATTAAGGGATATTCTTCGATAAATAGAAAATATATGGAAAGCATTAAATAGGGGCTACCTTGAAATAAATGGCCATATCTTCGTCCAAAATTGCCCCATTTCAATTATAAGGAAAATTTTAGAATTCACTCGATCTTTGGAACAAAACTGCATTAAAATAATTTGACTTCCGACTCATCTAAGAAAGATATTAAGAGAAATTCTTCGATAAATAGAAAATATATGGAAAGCATTAAATAGGGTCTACCTTGAAATAAATGGCCCTATCTTCGTAAAAAATTGCCCCATTTCAATTATAAAGGTGTTTTTAGAATTCACTCAATCTTCGAAACAAAACTGCATTAAAATAATTTGACTTCCGACTCATCTAAGAAAGATATTAAGGGATATTCTTCGATAAATAGAAAATATATGGAAAGCATTAAATAGGGTCTACCTTGAAATAAATGGCCATATCTTCGTAAAAAAATTGCCCCATTTCAATTATAAAGGTGTTTTTAGAATTCAATCGATCTTTGGAACAAAACTGCATTAAAATAATTTGACTTCCAACTCATCTAAGAAAGATATTAAAAGATATTCTTCGATTAATAGAAAATATAAGGCAAACATTAAATAGGGTCAACCTTGAAATAAATGGCCATATCTTTGTCTCAAATTGCACCATTTCAATTATAAAGGTGTTTTTAGAATTCACTCAATCTTTGGAACAAAACTGCATTAAAATAATTTGACTTCCGACTCATCTAAGAAAGATATTAAGGGATATTCTTGATTAACAGAAAATATATGGAAAGCATTAAATAGGGTCTACCTTGAAATAAATGGCCATATCTTCGTCAAAAATTGCCCCATTTCAATTATAAAGGTGTTTTTAGAATTCACTCTATCTTTGGAACAAAACTGCATTAAAATAATTTGACTTCCGACTCATCTAAGAAAGATATTAAGGGATATTCTTCGATAAATAGAAAATATATGGAAAGCATTAAATAGGGTCTACCTTGAAATAAATGGCCATATCTTCGTAAAAAATTGCCCCATTTCAATTATTAAGGTGTTTTTAGAATTCTTTGGAACAAAACTGCATTAAAATAGTTTGACTTCCGACTCATCTAAGAAAGATATTAAAAGATATTCTTCGATTAATAGAAAATATAAGGCAAACATTAAATAGGGTCAACCTTGAAATAAATGGCCATATCTTTGTCTCAAATTGCCCCATTTCAATTATGAAGGTGTTTTTAGAATTCACTCAATCTTTGAAACAAAACTGCATTAAAATAATTTGACTTCCGACTCATCTAAGAAAGATATTAAGGGATATTCTTGATTAACAGAAAATATATGGAAAGCATTAAATAGGGTCTACCTTGAAATAAATGGCCATATCTTCGTCAAAAATTGCCCCATTTCAATCATAAAGGTGTTTTTAGAATTCGCTTGATCTTTGGAACAAAACTGCTTTAAAATAATTTGACTTCCGACTCATCTAAGAAAGATATTAAGGGATAATCTTCGATAAATAGAAAATATATGGAAAGCATTAAATAGGGTCTACCTTGAAATAAATGGCCATATCTTCGTCAAAAATTGCCATATTTCAATTATAAAGGTGTTTTTACAATTCACTCGATCTTTGGAACAAAACTGCATTAAAATAATTTGACTTCCTACTCATCTAAGAAAGATATTAAGGGATAATAATAATAAGGGATAATATAAAGGTGTTTTTAGAATTCGCTTGATCTTTGGAACAAAACTGCATTAAAATAATTTGACTTCCGACTCATCTAAAAAAGATATTAAGGGATATTCTTCGATAAATAGAAAATATATGGAATGCATTAAATAGGGTCTACCTTGAAATAAATGGCCATATCTTTGTCTCAAATTGCCCCATTTCAATTATAAAGGTGTTTTTAGAATTCACGCAATCTTTGGAACAAAACTGCATTAAAATAATTTGACTTCCGACTCATCTAAGAAAGATATTAAGGGATATTCTTCGATAAATAGAAAATATATGGAAAGCATTAAATAGGGTCTACCTTGAAATAAATGGCCATATCTTCGTCCAAAATTGCCCCATTTCAATTATAAAGGTGTTTTTAGAATTCACTCGATCTTTGGAACAAAACTGCATTAAAATAGTTTGACTTCCGACTCATCTAAGAAAGATATTAAGGGATATTCTTCGATAAATAGAAAATATATGGAAAGCATTAAATAGGGTCTACCTTGAAATAAATGGCCATATCTTCGTCAAAAATTGCCCCATTTCAATTATAAATATGTTTTTAGAATTCGCTCAACCTTTGGAACAAAACTGCATTAAAATAATTTGACTTCCGACTCATCTAAGAAAGATATTAAGGGATATTCTTGATTAACAGAAAATATATGGAAAGCATTAAATAGGGTCTACCTTGAAATAAATGGCCATATCTTCGTCAAAAATTGCCCCATTTCAATTATAAAAGTGTTTTAAGAATTCACTTGATCTTTGAAACAAAACTGCATTAAAATAATTTGACTTCCGACTCATCTAAGAAAGATATTAAGAGATATTCTTCGATCATTAGAAAATATAAGGCAAACATTAAATAGAGTCAACCTTGAAATAAATGGCCATATCTTCAACAAAAATTGCCCCATTTCAATTATAAAGGTGTTTTTAGAATTCACTTGATCTTTGGAACAAAACTGCATTAAAATAATTTGACTTCCGACTCATCTAAGAAAGATATTAAGGGATATTCTTCGATTAATAGAAAATATAAGCCAAACATTAAATAGGGTCAACCTTGAAATAAATGGCCATATCTTCGTCAAAAATTGCCCCATTTCAATTATAAATATGTTTTTAGAATTCACTCGATCTTTGGAACAAAACTGCATTAAAATAATTTGACTTCCGACTCATCTAAGAAAGATATTAAGGGATATTCTTCGATTAACAGAAAATATATGGAAAGCATTAAATAGGGTCAACCTTGAAATAAATGGCCATATCTTCGTCAAAAATTGCCCCATTTCAATTATGAAGGTGTTTTTAGAATTCACTTGATCTTTGGAACAAAACTGCATTAAAATAATTTGACTTCCGACTCATCTAAGAAAGATATTAAGGGATATTCTTCGATAAATAGAAAATATATGGAAAGCATTAAATAGGGTCTACCTTGAAATAAATGGCCATATCTTCGTAAAAAATTGCCCCACTTCAATTATAAAGGTGTTTTTAGAATTTTTTGGAACAAAACTGCATTAAAATTATTTGACTTCCGACTCATCTAAGAAAGATATTAAGGGATATTCTTGATTAACAGAAAATATATGGAAAGCATTAAATAGGGTCTACCTTGAAATAAATGGCCATATCTTCGTAAAAAATTGCCCCATTTCAATTATAAAGGTGTTTTTAGAATTCCTTGGAACAAAACTGCATTAAAATAATTTGACTTCCGACTCATCTTAGAAAGATATTAAAAGATATTCTTCGATTAATAGAAAATATAAGGCAAACATTAAATAGGGTCAACCTTGAAATAAATGGCCATATCTTTGTCTCAAATTGCCCCATTTCAATTATAAAGGTGTTTTTAGAATTCACTCGATCTTTCAAACAAAACTACATTAAAATAATTTGACTTCCGACTCATCTAAGAAAGATATTAAGGGATATTCTTGATTAACAGAAAATATATGGAAAGCATTAACTAGGGTCTACCTTGAAATATATGGCCATATCTTCGTCCAAAATTGCCCCATTTCAATTATAAAGGTGTTTTTAGAATTCACTCAATCTTTGGAACAAAACTGCATTAAAATAATTTGACTTCCGACTCATCTAAGAAAGATATTAAGGGATATTCTTCGATAAATAGAAAATATATGGAAAGCATTAAATAGGGTCTACCTTGAAATAAATGGCCATATCTTCGTCAAAAAATTGCCCCCTTTCAATTATAAAGGTGTTTTTAGAATTCGATTGATCTTTGGAACAAAACTGCATTAAAATAATTTGACTTCCGACTCATCTAAGAAAGATATTAAGGGATATTCTTCGATAAATAGAAAATATATGGAAAGCATTAAATAGGGTCTACCTTGAAATAAATGGCCATATCTTCGTCAAAAATTGCCCCATTTCAATTATAAAGGTGTTTTTAGAATTCTTTGGAACAAAACTGCATTAAAATTATTTGACTTCCGATTCATCTAAGAAAGATATTAAGGGATATTCTTGATTAACAGAAAAGCTATGGAAAGCATTAAATAGGGTCTACCTTGAAATAAATGGCCATATCTTCGTCAAAAATTGCCCCATTTCAATTATAAAAGTGTTTTTAGAATTCACGCAATCTTTGGAACAAAACTGCATTAAAATAATTTGACTTCCGACTCATCTAAGAAAGATATTAAGGGATATTCTTCGATAAATAGAAAATATATGGAAAGCATTAAATAGGGTCTACCTTGAAATAAATGGCCATATCTTCGTCAAAAATTGCCCCATTTCAATTATAAAGGTGTTTTTAGAATTCTTTGGAACAAAGCTGCATTAAAATAATTTGACTTCCGACTCATCTTAGAAAGATATTAAAAGATATTCTTCGATTAATAGAAAATATAAGGCAAACATTAAATAGGGTCTACCTTGAAATAAATGGCCATATCTTTGTCTCAAATTGCTCCATTTCAATTATAAAGGTGTTTTTAGAATTCACTCAATCTTTGGAACAAAACTGCATTAAAATAAATTGACTTCCGACTCATCTAAGAAAGATATTAAGGGATATTCTTCGATAAATAGAAAATATATGGAAAGCATTAAATAGGGTCTACCTTGAAATAAATGGCCATATCTTCGTCAAAAATTGCCCCATTTCATTTATAAATGTGTTTTTAGAATTCACTTGATCTTTGGAACGAAACTGCATTAAAATAATTTGACTTCCGACTCATCTAAGAAAGATATTAAGGGATATTCTTCGATAAATAGAAAATATATGGAAAGCATTAAATAGGGTCTACCTTGAAATAAATGGCCATATCTGCGTCAAAAATTGCCCCCTTTCAATTATAAAGGTGTTTTTAGAATTCGCTTGATCTTTGAAACAAAACTGCATTAAAATAATTTGACTTCCGACTCATCTAAGAAAGATATTAAGGGATATTCTTGATTAACAGAAAATATATGGAAAGCATTAAATAGGGTCTACCTTGAAATAAATGGCCATATCTTCGTCAAAAATTGCCCCATTTCAATTATAAAGGTGTTTTTAGAATTCACTCAATCTTTCAAACAAAACTGCATTAAAATAATTTGACTTCCGACTCATCTAAGAAAGATATTAAGGGATATTCTTCGAATAATAGAAAATATATGGAAAGCATTAAATAGGGTCTACCTTGAAATAAATGGCCATATCTTCGTCAAAAACTGCCCCATTTCAATAATAAAGGTGTTTTTAGAATTCACTTGATCTTTGGAACAAAACTGCATTAAAATAATTTGGCTTCCGACTCATCTAAGAAAGATATTAAGGGATATTCTTCGATAAATAGAAAATATATGGAAAGCATTAAATAGGGTCTACCTTGAAATAAATGGCCATATCTTCGTAAAAAATTGCCCCACTTCAATTATAAAGGTGTTTTTAGAATTCTTTGGAACAAAACTGCATTAAAATTATTTGACTTCCGACTCATCTAAGAAAGATATTAAGGGATATTCTTGATTAACAGAAAATATATGGAAAGCATTAAATAGGGTCTACCTTGAAATAAATGGCCATATCTTCGTAAAAAATTGCCCCATTTCAATTATAAAGGTGTTTTTAGAATTCCTTGGAACAAAACTGCATTCAAATAATTTGACTTCCGACTCATCTTAGGAAGATATTAAAAGATATTCTTCGATTAATAAAAAATATAAGGCAAACATTAAATAGGGTCAACCTTGAAATAAATGGCCATATCTTTGTCTCAAATTGCCCCATTTCAATTATAAAGGTGTTTTTAGAATTCACTCGATTTTTGGAACAAAACTGCATTAAAATAATTTGACTTAGGACTCATCTAAGAAAGATATTAAGGGATATTGTTGATTAACAGAAAATATATGGAAAGCATTAAATAGGGTCTACCTTGAAATAAATGGCCATATCTTCGTCAAAAATTGCCCCATTTCAATTATAAAGGTGTTTTTAGAATTCACTCAATCTTTGGAACAAAACTGCATTAAAATAATTTGACTTCCGACTCATCTAAGAAAGATATTAAGGGATATTCTTCGATAAATAGAAAATATATGGAAAGCATTAAATAGGGTCTACCTTGAAATAAATGGGCATATCTTCGTCAAAAAATTGCCCCCTTTCAATTATAAAGGTGTTTTTAGAATTCGATTGATCTTTGGAACAAAACTGCATTAAAATAATTTGACTTCCGACTCATCTAAGAAAGATATTAAGGGATATTCTTCGATAAATAGAAAATATATGGAAAGCATTAAATAGGGTCTACCTTGAAATAAATGGCCATATCTTCGTCAAAAATTGCCCCATTTCAATTATAAAGGTGTTTTTAGAATTCGCTCAATCTTTGGAACAAAACTGCATTAAAATAATTTGACTTCCGATTCATCTAAGAAAGATATTAAGGGATATTCTTGATTAACAGAAAAGCTATGGAAAGCATTAAATAGGGTCTACCTTGAAATAAATGGCCATATCTTCGTCAAAAATTGCCCCATTTCAATTATAAAAGTGTTTTTAGAATTCACTCAATCTTTGGAACAAAACTGCATTAAAATAATTTGACTTCCGACTCATCTAAGAAAGATATTAAGGGATATTCTTCGATAAATAGAAAATATATGGAAAGCATTAAATAGGGTCTACCTTGAAATAAATGGCCATATCTTCGTAAAAAATTGCCACATTTTAATTATAAAGGTGTTTTTAGAATTCTTTGGAACAAAACTGCATTAAAATAATTTGACTTCCGACTCATCTTAGAAAGATATTAAAAGATATTCTTCGATAAATAGAAAATATATGGAAAGCATTAAATAGGCTCTACCTTGAAATAAATGGCCATATCTTCGTCCAAAATTGCTCCATTTCAATTATAAAGGTGTTTTTAGAATTCACTCGATCTTTGGAACAAAACTGCTTTAAAATAATTTGACTTCCGACTCATCTAAGAAAGATATTAAGGGATATTCTTCGATAAATAGAAAATATATGGAAAGCATTAAATAGGGTCTACCTTGAAATAAATGGCCATATCTTCGTAAGAAATTGCCACATTTTAATTATAAAGGTGTTTTTAGAATTCTTTGGAACAAAACTGCATTAAAATAATTTGACTTCCGACTCATCTTAGAAAGATATTAAAAGATATTCTTCGATTAATAGAAAATATAAGGCAAACATTAAATAGGGTCAACCTTGAAATAAATGGCCATATCTTTGTCTCAAATTGCCCCATTTCAATTATAAAGGTGTTTTTAGAATTCACTCGATCTTTGGAACAAAACTGCATTAAAATAATTTGACTTCCGACTCATCTAAGAAAGATATTAAGGGATATTCTTGATTAACAGAAAATATATGGAAAGCATTAAATAGGGTCTACCTTGAAATAAATGGCCATATCTTCGTCAAAAATTGCCCCATTTCAATTATAAAGGTGTTTTTAGAATTCACCCAATCTTTCAAACAAAACTGCATTAAAATAATTTGACTTCCGACTCATCTAAGAAAGATATTAAGGGATATTCTTCGATAAATAGAAAATATATGGAAAGCATTAAATAGGGTCTACCTTGAAATAAATGGCCATATCTTCGTCAAAAATTGCCCCATTTCAATTATAAAGGTGTTTTTAGAATTCACTCAATCTTTCAAACAAAACTGCATTAAAATAATTTGACTTCCGACTCATCTTAGAAAGATATTAAAAGATATTCTTCGATTAATAGAAAATATAAGGCAAACATTAAATAGGGTCAACCTTGAAATAAATGGCCATATCTTTGTCTCAAATTGCCCCATTTCAATTATAAAGGTGTTTTTAGAATTCACTTGATCTTTGGAACAAAACTGCATTAAAATAATTTGACTTCCGACTCATCTAAGAAAGATATTAAGGGATATTCTTCGATAAATAGAAAATATATGGAAAGCATTAAATAGGGTCTACCTTGAAATAAATGGCCATATCTTCGTCAAAAATTGCCCCATTTCAATTATAAAGGTGTTTTTAGAATTCGCTCAATCTTTGGAACAAAACTGCATTAAAATAATTTGACTTCCGATTCATCTAAGAAAGATATTAAGGGATATTCTTGATTAACAGAAAAGCTATGGAAAGCATTAAATAGGGTCTACCTTGAAATAAATGGCCATATCTTCGTCAAAAATTGCCCCATTTCAATTATAAAAGTGTTTTTAGAATTCACGCAATCTTTGGAACAAAACTGCATTAAAATAATTTGACTTCCGACTCATCTAAGAAAGATATTAAGGGATATTCTTCGATAAATAGAAAATATATGGAAAGCATTAAATAGGGTCTACCTTGAAATAAATGGCCATATCTTCGTAAAAAATTGCCACATTTTAATTATAAAGGTGTTTTTAGAATTCTTTGGAACAAAACTGCATTAAAATAATTTGACTTCCGACTCATCTTAGAAAGATATTAAAAGATATTCTTCGATTAATAGAAAATATAAGGCAAACATTAAATAGGGTCAACCTTGAAATAAATGGCCATATCTTTGTCTCAAATTGCCCCATTTCAATTATAAAGGTGTTTTTAGAATTCACTTGATCTTTGGAACAAAACTGCATTAAAATAATTTGACTTCCGACTCATCTAAGAAAGATATTAAGGGATATTCTTGATTAACAGAAAATATATGGAAAGCATTAAATAGGGTCTACCTTGAAATAAATGGCCATATCTTCGTCAAAAATTGCCCCATTTCAATTATAAAGGTGTTTTTAGAATTCACTCAATCTTTCAAACAAAACTGCATTAAAATAATTTGACTTCCGACTCATCTAAGAAAGATATTAAGGGATATTCTTCGATAAATAGAAAATATATGGAAAGCATTAAATAGGGTCTACCTTGAAATAAATGGGCATATCTGCGTCAAAAATTGCCCCCTTTCAATTATAAAGGTGTTTTTAGAATTCACTCGATCTTTGGAACAAAACTGCATTAAAATAATTTGACTTCCGACTCATCTAAGAAAGATATTAAGGGATATTCTTGATTAACAGAAAATATATGGAAAGCATTAAATAGGGTCTACCTTGAAATAAATGGCCATATCTTCGTCAAAAATTGCCCCATTTCAATTATAAAGGTGTTTTTAGAATTCACTCAATCTTTCAAACAAAACTGCATTAAAATAATTTGACTTCCGACTCATCTAAGAAAGATATTAAGGGATATTCTTCGATAAATAGAAAATATATGGAAAGCATTAAATAGGCTCTACCTTGAAATAAATGGCCATATCTTCGTCCAAAATTGCTCCATTTCAATTATAAAGGTATTTTTAGAATTCACTCGATCTTTGGAACAAAACTGCATTAAAATAATTTGACTTCCGACTCATCTAAGAAAGATATTAAGGGATATTCTTCGATAAATAGAAAATATATGGAAAGCATTAAATAGGGTCTACCTTGAAATAAATGGCCATATCTTCGTAAAAAATTGCCCCATTTTAATTATAAAGGTGTTTTTAGAATTCTTTGGAACAAAACTGCATTAAAGTAATTTGACTTCCGACTCATCTTAGAAAGATATTAAAAGATATTCTTCGATTAATAGAAAATATATGGAAAGCATTAAATAGGGTCTACCTTGAAATAAATGGCCATATCTTCGTCAAAAATTGCCCCATTTCAATTATAAAAGTGTTTTTAGAATTCACTCAATCTTTGGAACAAAACTGCATTAAAATAATTTGACTTCCGACTCATCTAAGAAAGATATTAAGGGATATTCTTCGATAAATAGAAAATATATGGAAAGCATTAAATAGGGTCTACCTTGAAATAAATGGGCATATCTTCGTCAAAAAATTGCCCCCTTTCAATTATAAAGGTGTTTTTAGAATTCGCTTAATCTTTGAAACAAAACTGCATTAAAATAATTTGACTTCCGACTCATCTAAAAAAGATATTAAGGGATATTCTTCGATAAATAAAAAATATATGGAAAGCATTAAATAGGGTCTACCTTGAAATAAATAGCCATATCTTCGTCAAAAATTGCCCCATTTCAATTATAAAGGTGTTTTTAGAATTCGCTCAATCTTTGGAACAAAACTGCATTAAAATAATTTGACTTCCGATTCATCTAAGAAAGATATTAAGGGATATTCTTGATTAACAGAAAAGCTATGGAAAGCATTAAATAGGGTCTACCTTGAAATAAATGGCCATA
Organism: Drosophila grimshawi; assembly: GCF_018153295.1. Classification (NCBI taxonomy): domain Eukaryota; kingdom Metazoa; phylum Arthropoda; class Insecta; order Diptera; family Drosophilidae; genus Drosophila; species Drosophila grimshawi. The sequence continues at coordinate 256,991 of NW_025062895.1, read as the reverse complement.
TCTTCGTCAAAAATTGCCCCATTTCAATTATAAAAGTGTTTTTAGAATTCACGCAATCTTTGGAACAAAACTGCATTAAAATAATTTGACTTCCGACTTATCTAAGAAAGATATTAAGGGATATTCTTCGATAAATAGAAAATATATGGAAAGCATTAAATAGGGTCTACCTTGAAATAAATGGCCATATCTTCGTAAAAAATTGCCACATTTTAATTATAAAGGTGTTTTTAGAATTCTTTGGAACAAAACTGCATTAAAATAATTTGACTTCCGACTCATCTTAGAAAGATATTAAAAGATATTCTTCGATTAATAGAAAATATAAGGCAAACATTAAATAGGGTCAACCTTGAAATAAATGGCCATATCTTTGTCTCAAATTGCCCCATTTCAATTATAAAGGTGTTTTTAGAATTCACTCGATCTTTGAAACAAAACTGCATTAAAATAATTTGACTTCCGACTCATCTAAGAAAGATATTAAGGGATATTCTTGATTAACAGAAAATATATGGAAAGCATTAAATAGGGTCCACCTTGAAATAAATGGCCATATCTTCGTCAAAAATTGCCCCATTTCAATTATAAAGGTGTTTTTAGAATTCACTAAGGTTTCTAATTAAAACTGCATTAAAATAATTTGACTTCCGACTCATCTAAGAAAGATATTAAGGGATATTCTTCGATAAATAGAAAATATATGGAAAGCATTAAATAGGGTCTACCTTGAAATAAATGGGCATATCTGCGTCAAAAATTGCCCCCTTTCAATTATAAGGGTGTTTTTAGGATTCGCTTGATCTTTGGAACAAAACTGCATTAAAATAATTTGACTTCCGACTCATCTAAGAAAGATATTAAGGGATATTCTTGATTAACAGAAAATATATGGAAAGCATTAAATAGGGTCTACCTTGAAATAAATGGCCATATCTTCGTAAAAAATTGCCCCATTTTAATTATAAAGGTGTTTTTAGAATTCTTTGGAACAAAACTGCATTAAAATAATTTGACTTCCGACTCATCTTAGAAAGATATTAAAAGATATTCTTCGATTAAGAGAAAATATATGGAAAGCATTAAATAGGGTCTACCTTGAAATAAATGGCCATATCTTCGTCAAAAATTGCCCCATTTCAATTATAAAAGTGTTTTTAGAATTCACTCAATCTTTGGAACAAAACTGCATTAAAATAATTTGACTTCCGACTCATCTAAGAAAGATATTAAGGGATATTCTTCGATAAATAGAAAATATATGGAAAGCATTAAATAGGGTCTACCTTGAAATAAATGGCCATATCTTCGTCCAAAATTGCCCCATTTCAATTATAAAGGTGTTTTTAGAATTCACTCAATCTTTGGAACAAAACTGCATTAAAATAATTTGACTTCCGACTCATCTAAGAAAGATATTAAGGGATATTCTTCGATAAATAGAAAATATATGGAAAGCATTAAATAGGGTCTACCTTGAAATAAATGGCCATATCTTCGTAAAAAATTGCCCCATTTTAATTATAAAGGTGTTTTTAGAATTCGCTTGATCTTTGGAACAAAACTGCATTAAAATAATTTGACTTCCGACTCATCTAAGAAAGATATTAAGAGATATTCTTCGATTAATAGAAAATATATGGAAAGCATTAAATAGGGTCTACCTTGAAATAAATGGCCATATCTTCGTAAAAAATTGCCCCATTTTAATTATAAAAGTGTTTTTAGAATTCACTCAATCTTTGGAACAAAACTGCATTAAAATAATTTGACTTCCGACTCATCTAAGAAAGATATTAAGAGATATTCTTCGATAAATAGAAAATATATGGAAAGCATTAAATAGGGTCTACCTTGAAATAAATGGCCATATCTTCGTCAAAAATTGCCCCATTTCAATTATAAAAGTGTTTTTAGAATTCACTCAATCTTTGGAACAAAACTGCATTAAAATAATTTGACTTCCGACTCATCTAAGAAAGATATTAAGGGATATTCTTCGATAAATAGAAAATATATGGAAAGCATTAAATAGGGTCTACCTTGAAATAAATGGCCATATCTTCGTACAAAAATTGCTCCATTTCAATTATAAAGGTGTTTTTAGAATTCACTTGATCTTTGGAACAAAACTGCATTAAAATAATTTGACTTCCGACTCATCTAAGAAAGATATTAAGGGATATTCTTCGATAAATAGAAAATATATGGAAAGCATTAAATAGGGTCTACCTTGAAATAAATGGCCATATCTTCGTAAAAAATTGCCACATTTTAATTATAAAGGTGTTTTTAGAATTCTTTGGAACAAAACTGCATTAAAATAATTTGACTTCCGACTCATCTTAGAAAGATATTAAAAGATATTCTTCGATTAATAGAAAATATAAGGCAAACATTAAATAGGGTCAACCTTGAAATAAATGGCCATATCTTTGTCTCAAATTGCCCCATTTCAATTATAAAGGTGTTTTTAGAATTCACTCGATCTTTGGAACAAAACTGCATTAAAATAATTTGACTTCCGACTCATCTAAGAAAGATATTAAGGGATATTCTTGATTAACAGAAAATATATGGAAAGCATTAAATAGGGTCTACCTTGAAATAAATGGCCATATCTTCGTCAAAAATTGCCCCATTTCAATTATAAAGGTGTTTTTAGAATTCACTCAATCTTTCAAACAAAACTGCATTAAAATAATTTGACTTCCGACTCATCTAAGAAAGATATTAAGGGATATTCTTCGATAAATAGAAAATATATGGAAAGCATTAAATAGGGTCTACCTTGAAATAAATGGGCATATCTGCGTCAAAAATTGCCCCCTTTATATTATAAAGGTGTTTTTAGAATTCGCTTGATCTTTGGAACAAAACTGCATTAAAATAATTTGACTTCCGACTCATCTAAGAAAGATATTAAGGGATATTCTTGATTAACAGAAAATATATGGAAAGCATTAAATAGGGTCTACCTTGAAATAAATGGCCATATCTTCGTCAAAAATTGCCCCATTTCAATTATAAAGGTGTTTTTAGAATTCACCCAATCTTTCAAACAAAACTGCATTAAAATAATTTGACTTCCGACTCATCTAAGAAAGATATTAAGGGATATTCTTCGATAAATAGAAAATATATGGAAAGCATTAAATAGGGTCTACCTTGAAATAAATGGCCATATCTTCGTCCAAAATTGCTCCATTTCAATTATAAAGGTGTTTTTAGAATTCACTTGATCTTTGAAACAAAACTGCATTAAAATAATTTGACTTCCGACTCATCTAAAAAAGATATTAAGGGATATTCTTCGATTAATAGAAAATATATGGAAAGCATTAAATAGGGTCTACCTTGAAATAAATGGCCATATCTTTGTCTCAAATTGCCCCATTTCAATTATAAAGGTGTTTTTAGAATTCATTGATCTTTGGAACAAAACTGCATTAAAATAATTTGACTTCCGACTCATCTAAGAAAGATATTAAGAGGATATTCTTCGATTAACAGAAAATATATGGAAAGCATTAAATAGGGTCTACCTTGAAATAAATGGCCATATCTTCGTCAAAAATTGCCCCATTTCAATTATAAAGGTGTTTTTAGAATTCACTCAATCTTTCAAACAAAACTGCATTAAAATAATTTGACTTCCGACTCATCTAAGAAAGATATTAAGGGATATTCTTCGATAAATAGAAAATATATGGAAAGCATTAAATAGGGTCTACCTTGAAATAAATGGGCATATCTGCGTCAAAAAATTGCCCCCTTTCAATTATAAAGGTGTTTTTAGAATTCGCTTGATCTTTGGAACAAAACTGCATTAAAATAATTTGACTTCCGACTCATCTAAGAAAGATATTAAGGGATATTCTTCGATAAATAGAAAATATATGGAAAGCATTAAATAGGGTCTACCTTGAAATAAATGGCCATATCTTCGTCAAAAATTGCCCCATTTCAATTATAAAGGTGTTTTTAGAATTCACTCAATCTTTCAAACAAAACTGCATTAAAATAATTTGACTTCCGACTCATCTAAGAAAGATATTAAGGGATATTCTTCGATAAATAGAAAATATATGGAAAGCATTAAATAGGGTCTACCTTGAAATAAATGGCCATATCTTCGTCCAAAATTGCTCCATTTCAATTATAAAGGTGTTTTTAGAATTCACTCGATCTTTGGAACAAAACTGCATTAAAATAATTTGACTTCCGACTCATCTAAGAAAGATATTAAGGGATATTCTTCGATAAATAGAAAATATATGGAAAGCATTAAATAGGGTCTACCTTGAAATAAATGGCCATATCTTCGTAAAAAATTGCCCCATTTTAATTATAAAGGTGTTTTTAGAATTCTTTGGAACAAAACTGCATTAAAGTAATTTGACTTCCGACTCATCTTAGAAAGATATTAAAAGATATTCTTCGATTAATAGAAAATATATGGAAAGCATTAAATAGGGTCTACATTGAAATAAATGGCCATATCTTCGTCAAAAATTGCCCCATTTCAATTATAAAAGTGTTTTTAGAATGCACCCAATCTTTGGAACAAAACTGCATTAAAATAATTTGACTTCCGACTCATCTAAGAAAGATATTAAGGGATATTCTTGATTAACAGAAAAGCTGTGGAAAGCATTAAATAGGGTCTACCTTGAAATAAATGGCCATATCTTCGTCAAAAATTGCCCCATTTCAATTATAAAGGTGTTTTTAGAATTCACGCAATCTTTGGAACAAAACTGCATTAAAATAATTTGACTTCCGACTCATCTAAGAAAGATATTAAGGGATATTCTTCGATAAATAGAAAATATATGGAAAGCATTAAATAGGGTCTACCTTGAAATAAATGGCCATATCTTCGTCAAAAAATTGCCCACTTTCAATTATAAAGGTGTTTTTAGAATTCGCTTGATCTTTGGAATAAAACTGCATTAAAATAATTTGACTTCCGACTCATCTAAGAAAGATATTAAGGGATATTCTTGATTAACAGAAAATATATGGAAAGCATTAAATAGGGTCTACCTTGAAATAAATGGCCATAGCTTCGTCAAAAATTGCCCCATTTCAATTATAAAGGTGTTCTTAGAATTCACTCAATCTTTGAAACAAAATTGCATTAAAATATTTTGACTTCCGACTCATCTAAGAAAGATATTAAGGGATATTCTTCGATAAATAGAAAATATATGGAAAGCATTAAATAGGGTCTACCTTGAAATAAATGGCCATATCTTCGTCAAAAATTGCCCCCTTTCAATTATAAAGGTGTTTTTAGAATTCGCTTGATCTTTGGAACAAAACTGCATTAAAATAATTTGACATCCGACTCATCTAAGAAAGATATTAAGGGATATTCTTCGATAAATAGAAAATATATGGAAAGCATTAAATAGGGTCTACCTTGAAATAAATGGCCATATCTTCGTCCAAAATTGCCCCATTTCAATTATAAAGGTGTTTTTAGAATTCACTCAATCTTTGGAGCAAAACTGCATTAAAATAATTTGACTTCCGACTCATCTAAGAAAGATATTAAGGGATATTCTTCGATAAATAGAAAATATATGGAAAGCATTAAATAGGGTCTACCTTGAAATAAATTGCCATATCTTCGTCAAAAATTGCCCCACTTCAATTATAAAGGTGTTTTTAGAATTCACTCAATCTTCGAAACAAAACTGCATTAAAATAATTTGACTTCCGACTCATCTAAGAAAGATATTAAGGGATATTCTTCGATAAATATAAAATATATGGAAAGCATTAAATAGGGTCTACCTTGAAATAAATGGCCATATCTTCGTCAAAAATTGCCCCATTTCAATTAGAAAGGTGTTCTTAGAATTCTTTTGGAACAAAACTGCATTAAAATAATTTGACTTCCGACTCATCTAAGAAAGATATTAAGGGATATTCTTCGATAAATACAAAATATATGGAAAGCATTAAATAGGGTCTACCTTGAAATAAATGGCCATATCTTCATCTAACATTGCCCAATTTCAATTATAAAGGTGTTTTTAGAATTCGCTCAATCTTTGGAACAAAACTGCATTAAAATAATTTGACTTCCGATTCATCTAAGAAAGATATTAAGGGATATTCTTGATTAACAGAAAAGCTGTGGAAAGCATTAAATAGGGTCTACCTTGAAATAAATGGCCATATCTTCGTCAAAAATTGCCCCATTTCAATTATAAAGGTGTTTTTAGAATTCACGCAATCTTTGGAACAAAACTGCATTAAAATAATTTGACTTCCGACTCATCTAAGAAAGATATTAAGGGATATTCTTCGATAAATAGAAAATATATGGAAAGCATTAAATAGGGTCTACCTTGAAATAAATGGCCATATCTTCGTAAAAAATTGCCCCATTTTAATTATAAAGGTGTTTTTAGAATTCTTTGGAACAAAACTGCATTAAAATAATTTGACTTCCGACTCATCTAAGAAAGATATTAAAAGACATTCTTCGATTAATAGAAAATATAAGGCAAACATTAAATAGGGTCAACCTTGAAATAAATGGCCATATCTTTGTCTCAAATTGCCCCATTTCAATTATAAAGGTGTTTTTAGAATTCACTCGATCTTTGGAACAAAACTGCATTAAAATAATTTGACTTCCGACTCATCTAAGAAAGATATTAAGGGATATTCTTGATTAACAGAAAATATATGGAAAGCATTAAATAGGGTCTACCTTGAAATAAATGGCCATATCTTCGTCAAAAATTGCCCCACTTCAATTATAAAGGTGTTTTTAGAATTCTTTGGAACAAAACTGCATTAAAATAATTTGACTTCCGACTCATCTAAGAAAGATATTAAGGGATATTCTTCGATAAATAGAAAATATATGGAAAGCATTAAATAGGGTCTACCTTGAAATAAATGGCCATATCTTCGTCCAAAATTGCCCCCTTTCAATTATAAAGGTGTTTTTAGAATTCGCTTGATCTTTGGAACAAAACTGCATTAAAATAATTTGACTTCCGACTCATCTAAGAAAGATATTAAGGGATATTCTTGATTAACAGAAAATATATGGAAAGCATTAAATAGGGTCTACCTTGAAATAAATGACAATATCTTCGTCAAAAATTGCCCCATTTCAATTATAAAGGTGTTTTTAGAATTCACGCAATCTTTCAAACAAAACTGCATTAAAATAAATTGACTTCCGACTCATCTAAGAAAGATATTAAGGGATATTCTTCGATAAATAGAAAATAAATGGAAAGCATTAAATAGGGTCTACCTTGAAATAAATGGCCATATCTTCGTCAAAAATTGCCCCATTTCAATTATAAAGGTGTTTTTAGAATTCACTCAATCTTCGAAACAAAACTGCATTAAAATAATTTGACTTCCGACTCATCTAAGAAAGATATTAAGGGATATTCTTCGATAAATATAAAATATATGGAAAGCATTAAATAGGGTCTACCTTGAAATAAATGGCCATATCTTCGTAAAAATTGCCCCATTTCAATTATAAAGGTGTTTTTAGAATTCATTTGGAACAAAACTGCATTAAAATAATTTGACTTCCGACTCATCTAAAGAAAGATATTAAGGGATATTCTTCGATAAATAGAAAATATAAGGCAAACATTAAATAGGGTCAACCTTGAAATAAATGGCCATATCTTTGTCTCAAATTGCCCCATTTCAATTATAAAGGTGTTTTTAGAATTCACTCAATCTTTGGAACAAAACTGCATTAAAATAATTTGACTTCCGATTCATCTAAGAAAGATATTAAGGGATATTCTTCGATTAACAGAAAAGCTGTGGAAAGCATTAAATAGGGTCTACCTTGAAATAAATGGCCATATCTTCGTCAAAAATTGCCCCATTTCAATTATAAAGGTGTTTTTAGAATTCACGCAATCTTTGGAACAAAACTGCATTAAAATAATTTGACTTCCGACTCATCTAAGAAAGATATTAAGGGATATTCTTCGATAAATAGAAAATATATGGAAAGCATTAAATAGGGTCTACCTTGAAATAAATGGCCATATCTTCGTAAAAAATTGCCACATTTTAATTATAAAGGTGTTTTTAGAATTCTTTGGAACAAAACTGCATTAAAATAATTTGACTTCCGACTCATCTTAGAAAGATATTAAAAGACATTCTTCGATTAATAGAAAATATAAGGCAAACATTAAATAGGGTCAACCTTGAAATAAATGGCCATATCTTTGTCTCAAATTGCCCCATTTCAATTATAAAGGTGTTTTTAGAATTCGCTTGATCTTTGGAACAAAACTGCATTAAAATAATTTGACTTCCGACTCATCTAAGAAAGATATTAAGGGATATTCTTGATTAACAGAAAATATATGGAAAGCATTAAATAGGGTCTACCTTGAAATAAATGGCCATATCTTCGTCAAAAATTGCCCCACTTCAATTATAAAGGTGTTTTTAGAATTCTTTGGAACAAAACTGCATTAAAATAATTTGACTTCCGACTCATCTAAGAAAGATATTAAGGGATATTCTTCGATAAATAGAAAATATATGGAAAGCATTAAATAGGGTCTACCTTGAAATAAATGGCCATATCTTCGTCAAAAATTGCCCCCTTTCAATTATAAAGGTGTTTTTAGAATTCGCTTGATCTTTGGAACAAAACTGCATTAAAATAATTTGACTTCCGACTCATCTAAGAAAGATATTAAGGGATATTCTTCGATAAATAGAAAATATATGGAAAGCATTAAATAGGGTCTACCTTGAAATAAATGGCCATATCTTCGTCCAAAATTGCCCCATTTCAATTATAAAGGTGTTTTTAGAATTCACTCAATCTTTGGAACAAAACTGCATTAAAATAATTTGACTTCCGACTCATCTAAGAAAGATATTAAGGGATATTCTTCGATAAATAGAAAATATATGGAAAGCATTAAATAGGGTCTACCTTGATATAAATTGCCATATCTTCGTCAAAAATTGCCCCATTTCAATTATAAAGGTGTTTTTAGAATTCACTTAATCTTCGAAACAAAACTGCATTAAAATATTTTGACTTCCGACTCATCTAAGAAAGATATTAAGGGATATTCTTCGATAAATAGAAAATATATGGAAAGCATTAAATAGGGTCTACCTTGAAATAAATGGCCATATCTTCGTCCAAAATTGCTCCATTTCAATTATAAAGGTGTTTTTAGAATTCACTCGATCTTTGGAACAAAACTGCATTAAAATAATTTGACTTCCGACTCATCTAAGAAAGATATTAAGGGATATTCTTCGATAAATATAAAATATATGGAAAGCATTAAATAGGGTCTACCTTGAAATAAATGGCCATATCTTCGTCAAAAATTGCCCCATTTCAATTATAAAGGTGTTTTTAGAATTCTTTGGAACAAAACTGCATTAAAATAATTTGACTTCCGACTCATCTAAGAAAGATATTAAAAGATATTCTTCGATTAATAGAAAATATAAGGCAAACATTAAATAGGGTCAACCTTGAAATAAATGGCCATATCTTTGTCTCAAATTGCCCCCTATCAATTATAAAGGTGTTTTTAGAATTCGCTCAATCTTTGGAACAAAACTGCATTAAAATAATTTGACTTCCGATTCATCTAAGAAAGATATTAAGGGATATTCTTGATTAACAGAAAAGCTGTGGAAAGCATTAAATAGGGTCTACCTTGAAATAAATGGCCATATCTTCGTCAAAAATTGCCCCATTTCAATTATAAAGGTGTTTTTAGAATTCACGCAATCTTTGGAACAAAACTGCATTAAAATAATTTGACTTCCGACTCATCTAAGAAAGATATTAAGGGATATTCTTCGATAAATAGAAAATATATGGAAAGCATTAAATAGGGTCTACCTTGAAATAAATGGCCATATCTTCGTAAAAAAATTGCCCCATTTTAATTATAAAGGTGTTTTTAGAATTCTTTTGAAAAAAACTGCATTAAAATAATTTGACTTCCGACTCATCTTAGAAAGATATTAAAAGATATTCTTCGATTAATAGAAAATATAAGGCAAACATTAAATAGGGTCAACCTTGAAATAAATGGCCATATCTTTGTCTCAAATTGCCCCATTTCAATTATAAAGGTGTTTTTAGAATTCGCTTGATCTTTGGAACAAAACTGCATTAAAATAATTTGACTTCCGACTCATCTAAGAAAGATATTAAGGGATATTCTTGATTAACAGAAAATATATGGAAAGCATTAAATAGGGTCTACCTTGAAATAAATGGCCATATCTTCGTCAAAAATTGCCCCATTTCAATTATAAAGGTGTTTTTAGAATTCACTCAATCTTTCAAACAAAACTGCATTAAAATAATTTGACTTCCGACTCATCTAAGAAAGATATTAAGGGATATTCTTCGATAAATAGAAAATATATGGAAAGCATTAAATAGGGTCTACCTTGAAATAAATGGCCATATCTTCGTCCAAAATTGCTCCATGTCAATTATAAAGGTGTTTTTAGAATTCACTCGATCTTTGGAACAAAACTGCATTAAAATATTTTGACTTCCGACTCATCTAAGAAAGATATTAAGGGATATTCTTCGATAAATAGAAAATATATGGCAAGCATTAAATAGGGTCTACCTTGAAATAAATGGCCATATCTTCGTCAAAAATTGCCCTATTTCAAGTATAAAAGTGTTTTTAGAATTCACTTGATCTTTGGAACAAAACTGCATTAAAATAATTTGACTTCCGACTCATCTAAGAAAGATATTAAGGGATATTCTTCGATAAATAGAAAATATATGGAAAGCATTAAATAGGGTCTACCTTGAAATAAATGGCCATATCTTCGTAAAAAATTGCCCCATTTTAATTATAAAGGTGTTTTTAGAATTCTTTGGAACAAAACTGCATTAAAATAGTTTGACTTCCGACTCATCTTAGAAAGATATTAAAAGATATTCTTCGATTAATAGAAAATATATGCAAAGCATTAAATAGGGTCTACCTTGAAATAAATGGGCATATCTTCGTCAAAAATTGCCCCATTTCAATTATAAAGGTGTTTTTAGAATTCACTCAATCTTTCAAACAAAACTGCATTAAAATAATTTGACTTCCGACTCATCTAAGAAAGATATTAAGGGATATTCTTGATTAACAGAAAATATATGGAAAGCATTAAATAGGGTCTACCTTGAAATAAATGGCCATATCTTCGTTAAAAATTGCCCCATTTCAATTATAAAGGTGTTTTTAGAATTCACTCAATCTTTGGAACAAAACTGCATTAAAATAATTTGACTTCCGACTCATCTAAGAAAGATATTAAGGGATATTCTTCGATAAATAGAAAATATATGGAAAGCATTAAATAGGGTCTACCTTGAAATAAATGGGCATATCTGATTCAAAAATTGCCCCCTTTCATTTATAAAGGTGTTTTTAGAATTCACTCAATCTTCGAAACAAAACTGCATTAAAATAATTTGACTTCCGACTCATCTAAGAAAGATATTAAGAGATATTCTTCGATAAATAGAAAATATATGGAAAGCATTAAATAGGGTCTACCTTGAAATAAGTGGCCATATCTTCGTAAAAAATTGCCCCATTTCAATTATAAAGTTGTTTTCAGAATTCACCCGATCTTTGGAACAAAACTGCATTAAAATATTTTGACTTCCGACTCATCTAAGAAAGATATTAAGGGATATTCTTCGATAAATAGAAAATATATGGAAAGCATTAAATAGGGTCTACCTTGAAATAAATGGGCATATCTGATTCAAAAATTGCCCCCTTTCAATTATAAAGGTGTTTTAAGAATTCGCTTGATCTTTGGAACAAAACTGCATTAAAATAATTTGACTTCCGACTCATCTAAGGAAGATATTAAGAGATATTCTTCGATAAATAGAAAATATATGGAAAGCATTAAATAGGGTCTACCTTGAAATAAGTGGCCATATCTTCGTAAAAAATTGCCCCATTTCAATTATAAAGTTGTTTTCAGAATTCACCCGATCTTTGGAACAAAACTGCATTAAAATATTTTGACTTCCGACTCATCTAAGAAAGATATTAAGGGATATTCTTCGATAAATAGAAAATATATGGAAAGCATTAAATAGGGTCTACCTTGAAATAAATGGCCATATCTTCGTCAAAAAGTGCCCCATTTTAATTATAAAGGTGTTTTTAGAATTCGCTCGATCTTTGGAACAAAACTGCATTAAAATAATTTGACTTCCGACTCATCTAAGAAAGATATTAAGGCATATTCTTGATTAACAGAAAATATATGGAAAGCATTAAATAGGGTCTACCTTGAAATAAATGACCATATCGTCGTCAAAAATTGCCCCATTTCAATTATAAAGGTGTTTTTAGAATTCACTCGATCTTTGGAACAAAACTGCATTAAAATAAATTGACTTCCGACTCATCTAAGAAAGATATTAAGGGATATTCTTCGATAAATAGAAAATATATAGAAAGCATTAAATAGGGTCTACCTTGAAATAAATGGCCATATCTTCGTCCAAAATAGCCCCATTGCAATTATAAGGGTAATTTTGGAATTCGCTCGATCTTTGGAACAAAACTGCATTAAAATAATTTGACTTCCGACTCATCTAAGAAAGATATTAAGGGATATTCTTGATTAACAGAAAATATATGGAAAGCATTAAATAGGGTCTACCTTGAAATAAATGGCCATATCTTCGTCAAAAATTGCCCCATTTCAATTATAAAGGTGTTTTTAGAATTCACTCAATCTTTCAAACAAAACTGCATTAAAATAATTTGACTTCCGACTCATCTAAGAAAGATATTAAGGGATATTCTTCGATAAATAGAAAATATATGGAAAGCATTAAATAGGGTCTACCTTGAAATAAATGGCCATATCTTCGTCTAAAATTGCCCCATTTCAATTATAAAGGTGTTTTTAGAATTCGCTTCATCTTTGGAACAAAACTGCATTAAAATAATTTGACTTCCGACTCATCTAAGAAAGATATTAAGGGATATTCTTCGATAAATAGAAAATATATGGAAAGCATTAAATAGGGTCTACCTTGAAATAAATGGCCATATCTTCGTCAAAAATTGCCCCATTTTAATTATAAAGGTGTTTTTAGAATTCACTCAATCTTCGAAACAAAACTGCATTAAAATAATTTGACTTCCGACTCATCTAAGAAAGATATTAAGGGATATTCATCGATAAATAGAAAATATATGGAAAGCATTAAATAGGGTCTACCTTGAAATAAATGGCCATATCTTCGTCAAAAATTGCCCCATTTCAATTATAAAGGTGTTTTTAGAATTCACTCGATCTTTGGAACAAAACTGCATTAAAATGATTTGACTTCCGACTCATCTAAGAAAGATATTAAGGGATATTCGATAAATAGAAAATATATGGAAAGCATTAAATAGGGTCTACGTTGAAATAAATGGCCATATCTTCGTCAAAAATTGCCCCATTTCAAGTATAAAAGTGTTTTTAGAATTCACTTGATCTTAGGAACAAAACCGCATTAAAATAATTTGACTTCCGACTCATCTAAGAAAGATATTAAGGGATATTCTTCGATAAATAGAAAATATATGGAAAGCATTAAATAGGGTCTACCTTGAAATAAATGACCATATCTTCGTCAAAAAATTGCCCCATTTTAATTATAAAGGTGTTTTTAGAATTCTTTGGAACAAAACTGCATTAAAATAGTTTGACTTCCGACTCATCTTAGAAAGATATTAAAAGATATTCTTCGATTAATAGAAAATATATGGAAAGCATTAAATAGGGTCTACCTTGAAATAAATGGCCATATCTTCGTCCAAAATTGCTCCATTTCAATTATAAAGGTGTTTTTAGAATTCACTCGATCTTTGGAACAAAAGTGCATTAAAATATTTTGACTTCCGACTCATCTAAGAAAGATATTAAGGGATATTCTTCGATAAATAGAAAATATATGGAAAGCATTAAATAGGGTCTACCTTGAAATAAATGGCCATATCTTCGTAAAAAATTGCCCCATTTCAATTATAAAGGTGTTTTTAGAATTCTTTGGGACAAAACTGCATTGAAATAATTTGACTTCCGACTCATCTAAGAAAGATATTAAGGGATATTCTTCGATAAATAGAAAATATATGGAAAGCATTAAATAGGGTCTACCTTGAAATAAATGGCCATATCTTCGTCCAAAATAGCCCCATTTCAATTATAAAGGTGTTTTTAGAATTCACTCAATCTTTGGAACAAAACTGCATTAAAATATTTTGACTTCCGACTTATCTAAGAAAGATATTAAGGGATATTCTTGATTAACAGAAAATATATGGAAAGCATTAAATAGGGTCTACCTTGAAATAAATGGCCATATCTTCGTCAAAAATTGCCCCATATCAATTATAAAGGTGTTTTTAGAATTCACTCAATCTTTGGAACAAAACTGCATTAAAATAATTTGACTTCCGACTCATCTAAGAAAGATATTAAGATATATTTGTCGATTAATAGAAAATATAAGCCAAACATTAAATAGGGTCAACCTTGAAATAAATGGCCATATCTTCGTCTCAAATTGCCCCATTGCAATTATAAAGGTGTTTTTAGAATTCACTCAATATTTGGAACAAAACTGCATTAAAATAATTTGACTTCCGACTCATCTAAGAAAGATATTAAGGGATATTCTTGATTAACAGAAAATATATGGAAAGCATTAAATAGGGTCTACCTTGAAATAAATGGCCATATCTTCGTCAAAAATTGCCCCATATTAATTATAAAGATGTTTTTAGAATTCACCCAATCTTCGAAACAAAACTGCATTAAAATAATTTGACTTCCGACTCATCTAAGAAAGATATTAAGGGATATTCTTCGATAAATAGAAAATATATGGAAAGCATTAAATAGGGTCTACCTTGAAATAAATGGCCATATCTTCGTCCAAAATTGCCCCATTTCAATTATAAAGGTGTTTTTAGAATTCACTTGATCTTTGGAACAAAACTGCATTAAAATAATTTGACTTCCGACTCATCTAAGAAAGATATTAAGGGATATTCTTCGATAAATAGAAAATATATGGAAAGCATTAAATAGGGTCTACCTTGAAATAAGTGGCCATATCTTCGTAAAAAATGGCCCCATTTCAATTATAAAGTTGTTTTTAGAATTCACCCGATCTTTGGAACAAAACTGCATTAAAATATTTTGACTTCCGACTCATCTAAGAAAGATATTAAGGGATATTCTTCGATAAATAGAAAATATATGGAAAGCATTAAATAGGGTCTACATTGAAATAAATGGCTATATCTTCGTCCAAAATTGCCCCATTTCAATTATAAAGGTGTTTTTAGAATTCACCCGATCTTTGGAACAAAACTGCATTAAAATAATTTGACTTTCGACTCATCTAAGAAAGATATTAAGGGATATTCTTCGTTAGATAGAAAATATATGGAAAGCATTAAATAGGGTCTACCTTGAAATAAATGGCCATATCTTCGTCAAAAATTGCCCCATTTCAATTATAAAGGTGTTTTTAGAATTCACTCAATCTTCGAAACAAAACTGCATTAAAATAATTTGACTTCCGACTCATCTAAGAAAGATATTAAGGAATATTCTTCGATAAATAGAAAATATATGGAAAGCATTAAATAGGGTCTACCTTGAAATAAATGGCCATATCTTCGTAAAAAATTGCCCCATTTCAATTATAAAGGTGTTTTTAGAAATCTTTGGAACAAAACTGCATTGAAATAATTTGACTCCCGACTCATCTAAGAAAGATATTAAAAGATATTCTTCGATTAATAGAAAATATAAGGCAAACATTAAATAGGGTCAACCTTGAAATAAATGGCCATATCTTTCTCTCAAATTGCCCCATTTCAATTATAAAGGTGTTTTTAGAAATCACTCGATCTTTGGAACAAAACTGCATTAAAATAATTTGACTTCCGATTCATCTAAGAAAGATATTAAGGGATATTCTTGATTAACAGAAAAGCTATGGAAAGCATTAAATAGGGTCTACCTTGAAATAAATGGCCATATCTTCGTCAAAAATTGCCCCATTTCAATTATAAAAGTGTTTTTAGAATTCACGCAATCTTTGGAACAAAACTGCATTAAAATAATTTGACTTCCGACTCATCTAAGAAAGATATTAAGGGATATTCTTCGATAAATAGAAAATATATGGAAAGCATTAAATAGGGTCTACCTTGAAATAAATGGCCATATCTTCGTAAAAAATTGCCCCATTTCAATTATAAAGGTGTTTTTAGAATTCAAGTGATCTTTGAAACAAAACTGCATTAAAATAATTTGATTTCCGACTCATCTAAGAAAGATATTAAGGGATATTCTTCGATAAATAGAAAATATATGGAAAGCATTAAATAGGGTCTACCTTGAAATAAGTGGCCATATCTTCGTAAAAAATTGCCCCATTTCAATTATAAAGTTGTTTTTAGAATTCACCCGATCTTTGGAACAAAACTGCATTAAAATATTTTGACTTCCGACTCATCTAAGAAAGATATTAAGGGATATTCTTCGATAAATAGAAAATATATGGAAAGCATTAAATAGGGTCTACATTGAAATAAATGGCCATATCTTCGTCAAAAATTGCCCCATTTCAATTATAAAGGTGTTTTTAGAATTCACTCGATCTTTGGAACAAAACTGCATTAAAATAATTTGACTTCCGACTCATCTAAGAAAGATATTAAGGGATATTCTTCGTTAGATAGAAAATATATGGAAAGCATTAAATAGGGTCTACCTTGAAATAAATGGCCATATCTTCGTCAAAAATTGCCCCATTTCAATTATAAAGATGTTTTTAGAATTCGCTCGACCTTTGGAACAAAACTGCATTAAAATAATTTGACTTCCGACTCATCTAAGAAAGATATTAAGGAATATTCTTCGATAAATAGAAAATATATGGAAAGCATTAAATAGGGTCTACCTTGAAATAAATGGCCATATCTTCGTAAAAAATTGCCCCATTTCAATTATAAAGGTGTTTTTAGAAATCTTTGGAACAAAACTGCATTGAAATAATTTGACTCCCGACTCATCTAAGAAAGATATTAAAAGATATTCTTCGATTAATAGAAAATATAAGGCAAACATTAAATAGGGTCAACCTTGAAATAAATGGCCATATCTTTCTCTCAAATTGCCCCATTTCAATTATAAAGGTGTTTTTAGAATTCACTCGATCTTTGGAACAAAACTGCATTAAAATAATTTGACTTCCGATTCATCTAAGAAAGATATTAAGGGATATTCTTGATTAACAGAAAAGCTATGGAAAGCATTAAATAGGGTCTACCTTGAAATAAATGGCCATATCTTCGTCAAAAATTGCCCCATTTCAATTATAAAAGTGTTTTTAGAATTCACGCAATCTTTGGAACAAAACTGCATTAAAATAATTTGACTTCCGACTCATCTAAGAAAGATATTAAGGGATATTCTTCGATAAATAGAAAATATATAGAAAGCATTAAATAGGGTCTACCTTGAAATAAATGGCCATATCTTCGTAAAAAATTGCCCCATTTCAATTATAAAGGTGTTTTTAGAATTCAAGTGATCTTTGGAACAAAACTGCATTAAAATAATTTGATTTCCGACTCATCTAAGAAAGATATTAAGGGATATTCTTCGATAAATAGAAAATATATGGAAAGCATTAAATAGGGTCTACCTTGAAATAAATGGCCATATCTTCGTCCAAAATAGCCCCATTTCAATTATAAGGGTAATTTTGGAATTCGCTCGATCTTTGGAACAAAACTGCATTAAAATAATTTGACTTCCGACTTATCTAAGAAAGATATTAAGGGATATTCTTGATTAACAGAAAATATATGGAAAGCATTAAATAGGGTCTACCTTGAAATAAATGGCCATATCTTCGTCAAAAATTGCCCCATTTCAATTATAAAGGTGTTTTTAGAATTCACTCAATCTTTGGAACAAAACTGCATTAAAATAATTTGACTTCCGACTCATCTAAGAAAGATATTTAGGGATATTCGTCGATTAATAGAAAATATAAGCCAAACATTAAATAGGGTCAACCTTGAAATAAATGGCCATATCTTTGTCTCAAATTGCCCCATTGCAATTATAAAGGTGTTTTTAGAATTCACTCAATATTTGGAACAAAACTGCATTAAAATAATTTGACTTCCGACTCATCTAAGAAAGATATTAAGGGATATTCTTGATTAACAGAAAATATATGGAAAGCATTAAATACGGTCAACCTTGAAATAAATGGCCATATCTTTGTCTCAAATTGCCCCATTGCAATTATAAAGGTGTTTTTAGAATTCACTCGATCTTTGGAACAAAACTGCATTAAAATAATTTGACTTCCGACTCATCTAAGAAAGATATTTAGGGATATTCGTCGATAAATAGAAAATATAAGCCAAACATTAAATAATGTCTACCTTGAAATAAATGGCCATATCTTCGTAAAAAATTGCCCCATTTCAATTATAAAGGTGTTTTTAGAATTCACTCAATCTTTGAAACAAAACTGCATTAAAATAATTTGACTTCCGACTCATCTAAGAAAGATATTAAGGGATATTCTTGATTAACAGAAAATATATGGAAAGCATTAAATAGGGTCAACCTTGAAATAAATGGCCATATCTTTGTCTCAAATTGCCCCATTGCAATTATAAAGGTGTTTTTAGAATTCACTCAATATTTGGAACAAAACTGCATTAAAATAAGTTGACTTCCGACTCATCTAAGAAAGATATTTAGGGATATTCGTCGATTAATAGAAAATATAAGCCAAACATTAAATAATGTCTACCTTGAAATAAATGGGCACATCTGCGTCAAAAATTGCCCCCTTTCAATTACAAAGGTGTTTTTAGAATTCGCTTGATCTTTGGAACAAAACTGCATTAAAATAATTTGACTTCCGACTCATCTAAGAAAGATATTAAGGGATATTCTTGATTAACAGAAAATATATGGAAAGCATTAAATAGGGTCTACCTTGAAATAAATGGCCATATCTTCGTCAAAAATTGCCCTATTTCAATTATAAAGGTGTTTTTAGAATTCACTCAATCTTTCAAACAAAACTGCATTAAAATAATTTGACTTCCGACTCATCTAAGAAAGATATTAAGGGATATTCTTCGATAAATAGAAAATATATGGAAAGCATTAAATAGGGTCTACCTTGAAATAAATGGCCATATCTTCGTCCAAAATTGCTCCATTTCAATTATAAAGGTGTTTTTAGAATTCACTCGATCTTTGGAACAAAACTGCATTAAAATATTTTGACTTCCGACTCATCTAAGAAAGATATTAAGGGATATTCTTCGATAAATAGAAAATATATGGCAAGCATTAAATAGGGTCTACCTTGAAATAAATGGCCATATCTTCGTCAAAAATTGCCCCATTTCAAGTATAAAAGTGTTTTTAGAATTCACTTGATCTTTGGAACAAAACTGCATTAAAATAATTTGACTTCCGACTCATCTAAGAAAGATATTAAGGGATATTCTTCGATAAATAGAAAATATATGGAAAGCATTAAATAGGGTCTACCTTGAAATAAATGGCCATATCTTCGTAAAAAATTGCCCCATTTTAATTATAAAGGTGTTTTTAGAATTCTTTGGAACAAAACTGCATTCAAATAGTTTGACTTCCGACTCATCTTAGAAAGATATTAAAAGATATTCTTCGATTAATAGAAAATATATGGAAAGCATTAAATAGGGTCTACCTTGAAATAAATGGCCATATCTTCGTCAAAAACTGCCCCATTTCAATTATAAAGGTGTTTTTAGAATTCACTCAATCTTTGGAACAAAACTGCATTAAAATAATTTGACTTCCGACTCATCTAAGAAAGATATTAAGGGATATTCTTCGATAAATAGAAAATATATGGAAAGCATTAAATAGGGTCTACCTTGAAATAAATGGCCATATCTTCGTAAAAAATTGCCCCATTTTAATTATAAAGGTGTTTTTTAGAATTCTTTGGAACAAAACTGCATTAAAATAGTTTGACTTCCGACTCATCTTAGAAAGATATTAAAAGATATTCTTCGATTAATAGAAAATATATGGAAAGCATTAAATAGGGTCTACCTTGAAATAAATGGCCATATCTTTGTCTCAAATTGCCCCATTGCAATTATAAAGGTGTTTTAGAATTCACTCAATATTTGGAACAAAACTGCATTAAAATAATTTGACTTCCGACTCATCTAAGAAAGATATTAAGGGATATTCTTGATTAACAGAAAATATATGGAAAGCATTAAATAGGGTCAACCTTGAAATAAATGGCCATATCTTTGTCTCAAATTGCCCCATTGCAATTATAAAGGTGTTTTTAGAATTCACTCGATCTTTGGAACAAAACTGCATTAAAATAATTTGACTTCCGACTCATCTAAGAAAGATATTTAGGGATATTCGTCGATTAATAGAAAATATAAGCCAAACATTAAATAATGTCTACCTTGAAATAAATGGCCATATCTTCGTAAAAAATTGCCCCATTTCAATTATAAAGGTGTTTTTAGAATTCACTCAATCTTTGGAACAAAACTGCATTAAAATAATTTGACTTCCGACTCATCTAAGAAAGATATTAAGGGATATTCTTGATTAACAGAAAATATATGGAAAGCATTAAATAGGGTCAACCTTGAAATAAATGGCCATATCTTTGTCTCAAATTGCCCCATTGCAATTATAAAGGTGTTTTTAGAATTCACTCAATATTTGGAACAAAACTGCATTAAAATAAGTTGACTTCCGACTCATCTAAGAAAGATATTTAGGGATATTCGTCGATTAATAGAAAATATAAGCCAAACATTAAATAATGTCTACCTTGAAATAAATGGGCATATCTGCGTCAAAAATTGCCCCCTTTCAATTACAAAGGTGTTTTTAGAATTCGCTTGATCTTTGGAACAAAACTGCATTAAAATAATTTGACTTCCGACTCATCTAAGAAAGATATTAAGGGATATTCTTGATTAACAGAAAATATATGGAAAGCATTAAATAGGGTCTACCTTGAAATAAATGGCCATATCTTCGTCAAAAATTGCCCCATTTCAATTATAAAGGTGTTTTTAGAATTCACTCAATCTTTCAAACAAAACTGCATTAAAATAATTTGACTTCCGACTCATCTAAGAAAGATATTAAGGGATATTCTTCGATAAATAGAAAATATATGGAAAGCATTAAATAGGGTCTACCTTGAAATAAATGGCCATATCTTCGTCCAAAATTGCTCCATTTCAATTATAAAGGTGTTTTTAGAATTCACTCGATCTTTGGAACAAAAGTGCATTAAAATATTTTGACTTCCGACTCATCTAAGAAAGATATTAAGGGATATTCTTCGATAAATAGAAAATATATGGAAAGCATTAAATAGGGTCTACCTTGAAATAAATGGCCATATCTTCGTAAAAAATTGCCCCATTTCAATTATAAAGGTGTTTTTAGAATTCTTTGGAACAAAACTGCATTGAAATAATTTGACTTCCGACTCATCTAAGAAAGATATTAAGGGATATTCTTGATTAACAGAAAATATATGGAAAGCATTAAATAGGGTCTACCTTGAAATAAATGGCCATATCTTCGTCAAAAATTGCCCCATATTAATTATATAGATGTTTTTAGAATTCACCCAATCTTCGAAACAAAACTGCTTTAAAATAATTTGACTTCCGACTCATCTAAGAAAGATATTAAGGGATATTCTTCGATAAATAGAAAATATATGGAAAGCATTAAATAGGGTCTACCTTGAAATAAATAGCCATATCTTCGTCCAAAATTGCCCCCATTTCAATTATAAAGGTGTCTTTAGAATTCACTTGATCTTTGGAACAAAACTGCATTAAAATAATTTGACTTCCGACTCATCTAAGAAAGATATTAAGAGATATTCTTCGATAAATAGAAAATATATGGAAAGCATTAAATAGGGTCTACCTTGAAATAAGTGGCCATATCTTCGTAAAAAATTGCCCCATTTCAATTAGAAAGTTGTTTTCCGAATTCACCCGATCTTTGCAACAAAACTGCATTAAAATATTTTGACTTCCGACTCATCTAAGAAAGATATTAAGGGATATTCTTCGATAAATAGAAAATATATGGAAAGCATTAAATAGGGTCTACCTTGAAATAAATGGCCATATCTTCGTCCAAAATTGCTCCATTTCAATTATAAAGGTGTTTTTAGAATTCACTCGATCTTTGGAACAAAAGTGCATTAAAATATTTTGACTTCCGACTCATCTAAGAAAGATATTAAGGGATATTCTTCGATAAATAGAAAATATATGGAAAGCATTAAATAGGGTCTACCTTGAAATAAATGGCCATATCTTCGTAAAAAATTGCCCCATTTCAATTATAAAGGTGTTTTTAGAATTCTTTGGAACAAAACTGCATTGAAATAATTTGACTTCCGACTCATCTAAGAAAGATATTAAGGGATATTCTTGATTAACAGAAAATATATGGAAAGCATTAAATAGGGTCTACCTTGAAATAAATGGCCATATCTTCGTCAAAAATTGCCCCATATTAATTATATAGATGTTTTTAGAATTCACCCAATCTTCGAAACAAAACTGCTTTAAAATAATTTGACTTCCGACTCATCTAAGAAAGATATTAAGGGATATTCTTCGATAAATAGAAAATATATGGAAAGCATTAAATAGGGTCTACCTTGAAATAAATAGCCATATCTTCGTCCAAAATTGCCCCCATTTCAATTATAAAGGTGTCTTTAGAATTCACTTGATCTTTGGAACAAAACTGCATTAAAATAATTTGACTTCCGACTCATCTAAGAAAGATATTAAGAGATATTCTTCGATAAATAGAAAATATATGGAAAGCATTAAATAGGGTCTACCTTGAAATAAGTGGCCATATCTTCGTAAAAAATTGCCCCATTTCAATTAGAAAGTTGTTTTCCGAATTCACCCGATCTTTGCAACAAAACTGCATTAAAATATTTTGACTTCCGACTCATCTAAGAAAGATATTAAGGGATATTCTTCGATAAATAGAAAATATATGGAAAGCATTAAATAGGGTCTACATTGAAATTAATGGCTATATCTTCGTCCAAAATTGCCCCATTTCAATTATAAAGGTGTTTTTAGAATTCAACTGATCTTTGAAACAAAACTGCATTAAATAATTTGACTTCCGACTCATCTAAGAAAGATATTAAGGGATATTCTTCGATAAATAGAAAATATATGGAAAGCATTAAATAGGGTCTACCTTGAAATAAATGGCCATATCTTCGTCAAAAATTGCCCCATTTCAATTATAAAGGTGTTTTTAGAATTCACTCAATCTTCGAAACAAAACTGCATTAAAATAATTTGACTTCCGACTCATCTAAGAAAGATATTAAGGGATATTCTTCGATAAATAGAAAATATATGGAAAGCATTAAATAGGGTCTACCTTGAAATAAATGGGCATATCTGCGTCAAAAATTGCCCCCTTTCAATTATAAAGGTGTTTTTAGAATTCACTCGATCTTTGGAACAAAACTGCATTAAAATAATTTGACTTCCGACTCATCTAAGAAAGATATTAAGGGATATTCTTCGATAAATAGAAAATATATGGAAAGCATTAAATAGGGTCTACCTTGAAATAAATGGCCATATCTTCGTAAAACATTGCTCCATTTTAATTATAAAGGTGTTTTTAGAATTCTTTGGAACAAAACTGCATTAAAGTAATTTGACTTCCGACTCATCTTAGAAAGATATTAAAAGATATTCTTCGATTAATAGAAAATATATGGAAAGCATTAAATAGGGTCTACCTTGAAATAAATGGCCATATCTTCGTCAAAAATTGCCCCATTTCAATTATAAAAGTGTTTTTAGAATTCACTCAATCTTTGGAACAAAACTGCATTAAAATAATTTGACTTCCGACTCATCTAAAAAAGATATTAAGGGATATTCTTCGATAAATAGAAAATATATGGAAAGCATTAAATAGGGTCTACCTTGAAATAAATGGGCATATCTGCGTCAAAAATTGCCCCCTTTCAATTATGAAGGTGTTTTTAGAATTCGCTTGATCTTTGGAACAAAACTGCATTAAAATAATTTGACTTCCGACTCATCTAAGAAAGATATTAAGGGATATTCTTGATTAACAGAAAATATATGGAAAGCATTAAATAGGGTCAACCTTGAAATAAATGGCCATATCTTCGTCAAAAATTGCCCCATTTCAATTATAAAGGTGTTTTTAGAATTCACTCAATCTTTCAAACAAAACTGCATTAAAATAATTTGACTTCCGACTCATCTAAGAAAGATATTAAGGGATATTCTTCGATAAATAGAAAATATATGGAAAGCATTAAATAGGGTCTACCTTGAAATAAATGGCCATATCTTCGTCCAAAATTGCTCCATTTCAATTATAAAGGTGTTTTTAGAATTCACTCGATCTTTGGAACAAAAAGTGCATTAAAATATTTTGACTTCCGACTCATCTAAGAAAGATATTAAGGGATATTCTTCGATAAATAGAAAATATATGGAAAGCATTAAATAGGGTCTACCTTGAAATAAATGGCCATATCTTCGTAAAAAATTGCCCCATTTCAATTATAAAGGTGTTTTTAGAATTCTTTGGAACAAAACTGCATTGAAATAATTTGACTTCCGACTCATCTAAGAAAGATATTAAGGGATATTCTTGATTAACAGAAAATATATGGAAAGCATTAAATAGGGTCTACCTTGAAATAAATGGCCATATCTTCGTCAAAAATTGCCCCATATTAATTATATAGATGTTTTTAGAATTCACCCAATCTTCGAAACAAAACTGCTTTAAAATAATTTGACTTCCGACTCATCTAAGAAAGATATTAAGGGATATTCTTCGATAAATAGAAAATATATGGAAAGCATTAAATAGGGTCTACCTTGAAATAAATGGCCATATCTTCGTCCAAAATTGCCCCCATTTCAATTATAAAGGTGTTTTTAGAATTCACTTGATCTTTGGAACAAAACTGCATTAAAATAATTTGACTTCCGACTCATCTAAGAAAGATATTAAGAGATATTCTTCGATAAATAGAAAATATATGGAAAGCATTAAATAGGGTCTACCTTGAAATAAGTGGCCATATCTTCGTAAAAAATTGCCCCATTTCAATTAGAAGGTTGTTTTCCGAATTCACCCGATCTTTGCAACAAAACTGCATTAAAATATTTTGACTTCCGACTCATCTAAGAAAGATATTAAGGGATATTCTTCGATAAATAGAAAATATATGGAAAGCATTAAATAGGGTCTACATTGAAATAAATGGCTATATCTTTGTCCAAAATTGCCCCATTTCAATTATAAAGGTGTTTTTAGAATTCAACTGATCTTTGAAACAAAACTGCATTAAAATAATTTGACTTCCGACTCATCTAAGAAAGATATTAAGGGATATTCTTCGATAAATAGAAAATATATGGAAAGCATTAAATAGGGTCTACCTTGAAATAAATGGCCATATCTTCGTCAAAAATTGCCCCATTTCAATTATAAAGGTGTTTTTAGAATTCACTCAATCTTCGAAACAAAACTGCATTAAAATAATTTGACTTCCGACTCATCTAAGAAAGATATTAAGGAATATTCTTCGATAAATAGAAAATATATGGAAAGCATTAAATAGGGTCTACCTTGAAATAAATGGCCATATCTTCGTAAAAAATTGCCCCATTTCAATTATAAAGGTGTTTTTAGAAATCTTTGGAACAAAACTGCATTGAAATAATTTGACTCCCGACTCATCTAAGAAAGATATTAAAAGATATTCTTCGATTAATAGAAAATATAAGGCAAACATTAAATAGGGTCAACCTTGAAATAAATGGCCATATCTTTCTCTCAAATTGCCCCATTTCAATTATAAAGGTGTTTTTAGAATTCGCTCGATCTTTGGAACAAAACTGCATTAAAATAATTTGACTTCCGATTCATCTAAGAAAGATATTAAGGGATATTCTTGATTAACAGAAAAGCTATGGAAAGCATTAAATAGGGTCTACCTGAAATAAATGGCTATATCTTTGTCCAAAAATGCCCCCATTTCAATTATAAAGGTGTTTTTAGAATTCAACTGATCTTTGAAACAAAACTGCATTAAAATAATTTGACTTCCGACTCATCTAAGAAAGATATTAAGGGATATTCTTCGATAAATAGAAAATATATGGAAAGCATTAAATAGGGTCTACCTTGAAATAAATGGCCATATCTTCGTCAAAAATTGCCCCATTTCAATTATAAAGGTGTTTTTAGAATTCACTCAATCTTTGGAACAAAACTGCATTAAAATAATTTGATTTCCGACTCATCTAAGAAAGATATTAAGGGATATTCTTCGATAAATAGAAAATATATGGAAAGCATTAAATAGGGTCTACCTTGAAATAAATGGCCATATCTTCGTCCAAAATAGCCCCATTTCAATTATAAGGGTAATTTTGGAATTCGCTCGATCTTTGGAACAAAACTGCATTAAAATAATTTGACTTCCGACTTATCTAAGAAAGATATTAAGGGATATTCTTGATTAACAGAAAATATATGGAAAGCATTAAATAGGGTCTACCTTGAAATAAATGGCCATATCTTCGTCAAAAATTGCCCCATTTCAATTATAAAGGTGTTTTTAGAATTCACTCAATCTTTCAAACAAAACTGCATTAAAATAATTTGACTTCCGACTCATCTAAGAAAGATATTTAGGGATATTCGTCGATTAATAGAAAATATAAGCCAAACATTAAATAGGGTCAACCTTGAAATAAATGGCCATATCTTCGTCAAAAATTGCCCCATTTCAATTATAAAGGTGTTTTTAGAATTCACTCAATATTTGGAACAAAACTGTATTAAAATAATTTGACTTCCGACTCATCTAAGAAAGATATTAAGGGATATTCTTGATTAACAGAAAATATATGGAAAGCATTAAATAGGGTCTACCTTGAAATAAATGGCCATATCTTCGTCAAAAATTGCCCCATATTAATTATAAAGGTGTTTTTAGAATTCACTTGATCTTTGGAACAAAACTGCATTAAAATAATTTGACTTCCGACTCATCTAAGAAAGATATTAAGGGATATTCTTCGATAAATAGAAAATATATGGAAAGCGTTAAATAGGGTCTACCTTGAAATAAATGGCCATATCTTCGTAAAAAATTGCCCCATTTCAATTGTAAACGAGTTTTTAGAATTCACTCAATCTTCGAAACAAAACTGCATTAAAATAATTTGACTTCCGACTCATCTAAGAAAGAAATTAAGGGATATTCTTCGATAAATAGAAAATATATGGAAAGCATTAAATAGGGTCTACCTTGAAATAAGTGGCCATATCTTCGTAAAAAATTGCCCCATTTCAATTATAAAGGTGTTTTTAGAATTCACCCGATCTTTGGAACAAAACTGCATTAAAATATTTTGACTTCCGACTCATCTAAGAAAGATATTAAGGGATATTCGATAAATAGAAAATATATGGAAAGCATTAAATAGGGTCTACCTTGAAATAAATGGCCATATCTTCGTCCAAAATTGCCCCATTTCAATTATAAAGGTGTTTTAAGAATTCACCCGATCTTAGGAACAAAACTGCATTAAAAAATATATGGAAAGCATTAAATAGGGTCTACCTTGAAATAAATGGCCATATCTTCGTCAAAAATTGCCCCATTTCAATTATAAAGGTGTTTTTAGAATTCTTTGGAACAAAACTGCATTGAAATAATTTGACTTCCGACTCATCGAAGAAAGATATTAAAAGATATTCTTCGATTAATAGAAAATATAAGGCAAACATTAAATAGGGTCAACCTTGAAATAAATGGCCATATCTTTGTCTCAAATTGCCCCATTTCAATTATAAAGGTGTTTTTAGAATTCACTCGATCTTTGGAACAAAACTGCATTAAAATAATTTGACTTCCGATTCATCTAAGAAAGATATTAAGGGATATTCTTGATTAACAGAAAAGCTATGGAAAGCATTAAATAGGGTCAACCTTGAAATAAATGGCCATATCTTTGTCTCAAATTGCCCCATTGCAATTATAAAGGTGTTTTTAGAATTCACTCAATATTTGGAACAAAACTGCATTAAAATAATTTGACTTCCGACTCATCTAAGAAAGATATTAAGGGATATTCTTCGATAAATAGAAAATATATGGAAAGCATTAAATAGGGTCTACCTTGAAATAAATGGCCATATCTTCGTCCAAAATAGCCCCATTTCAATTATAAGGGTAATTTTAGAATTCGCTTGATCTTTGGAACAAAACTGCATTAAAATAATTTGACTTCCGACTCATCTAAGAAAGATATTAAGGGATATTCTTGATTAACAGAAAATATATGGAAAGCATTAAATAGGGTCTACCTTGAAATAAATGGCCATATCTTCGTCCAAAATTGCCCCATTTCAATTATAAAGGTGTTTTTAGAATTCACTCAATCTTTGGAATAAAACTGCATTAAAATAATTTGACTTCCGACTCATCTAAGAAAGATATTTAGGGATATTCGTCGATTAATAGAAAATATAAGCCAAACATTAAATAGGGTCAACCTTGAAATAAATGGCCATATCTTTGTCTCAAATTGCCCCATTGCAATTATAAAGGTGTTTTTAGAATTCGCTCAATATTTGAAACAAAACTGCATTAAAATAATTTGACTTCCGACTCATCTAAGAAAGATATTAAGGGATATTCTTGATTAACAGAAAATATATGGAAAGCATTAAATAGGGTCTACCTTGAAATAAATGGCCATATGTTCGTCCAAAATAGCCCCATTTCAATTATAAGGGTAATTTTGGAATTCGCTCGATCTTTGGAACAAAACTGCATTAAAATAATTTGACTTCCGACTTATCTAAGAAAGATATTAAGGGATATTCTTGATTAACAGAAAATATATGGAAAGCATTAAATAGGGTCTACCTTGAAATAAATGGCCATATCCTCGTCAAAAATTGCCCCATTTCAATTATAAAGGTGTTTTTAGAATTCACTCAATCTTTCAAACAAAACTGCATTAAAATAATTTGACTTCCGACTCATCTAAGAAAGATATTTAGGGATATTCGTCGATTAATAGAAAATATAAGCCAAACATTAAATAGGGTCAACCTTGAAATAAATGGCCATATCTTTGTCTCAAATTGCCCCATTGCAATTATAAAGGTGTTTTTAGAATTCACTCAATATTTGGAACAAAACTGTATTAAAATAATTTGGCTTCCGACTCATCTAAGAAAGATATTAAGGGATATTCTTGATTAACAGAAAATATATGGAAAGCATTAAATAGGGTCTACCTTGAAATAAATGGCCATATCTTCGTCAAAAATTGCCCCATATTAATTATAAAGGTTTTTTAGAATTCACTTGATCTTTGGAACAAAACTGCATTAAAATAATTTGACTTCCGACTCATCTAAGAAAGATATTAAGGGATATTCTTCGATAAATAGAAAATATATGGAAAGCATTAAATAGGGTCTACCTTGAAATAAATGGCCATATCTTCGTAAAAAATTGCCCCATTTCAATTGTAAACGTGTTTTTAGAATTCACTCAATCTTTGAAACAAAACTGCATTAAAATAATTTGACTTCCGACTCATCTAAGAAAGAAATTAAGGGATATTCTTCGATAAATAGAAAATATATGGAATGCATTAAATAGGGTCTACCTTGAAATAAGTGGCCATATCTTCGTAAAAAATTGCCCCATTTCAATTATAAAGGTGTTTTTAGAATTCACCCGATCTTTGGAACAAAACTGCATTAAAATATTTTGACTTCCGACTCATCTAAGAAAGATATTAAGGGATATTCTTCGATAAATAGAAAATATATGGAAAGCATTAAATAGGGTCTACCTTGAAATAAATGGCCATATCTTCGTCCAAAATTGCCCCATTTCAATTATAAAGGTGTTTTTAGAATTCACCCGATCTTTGGAACAAAACTGCATTAAAAAATATATGGAAAGCATTAAATAGGGTCTACCTTGAAATAAATGGCCATATCTTCGTCAAAAATTGCCCCATTTCAATTATAAAGGTGTTTTTAGAATTCTTTGGAACAAAACTGCATTGAAATAATTTGACTTCCGACTCATCGAAGAAAGATATTAAAAGATATTCTTCGATTAATAGAAAATATAAGGCAAACATTAAATAGGGTCAGCCTTGAAATAAATGGCCATATCTTTGTCTCAAATTGCCCCATTTCAATTATAAAGGTGTTTTTAGAATTCACTCGATCTTTGGAACAAAACTGCATTAAAATAATTTGACTTCCGATTCATCTAAGAAAGATATTAAGGGATATTCTTGATTAACAGAAAAGCTATGGAAAGCATTAAATAGGGTCAACCTTGAAATAAATGGCCATATCTTTGTCTCAAATTGCCCCATTGCAATTATAAAGGTGTTTTTAGAATTCACTCAATATTTGGAACAAAACTGCATTAAAATAATTTGACTTCCGACTCATCTAAGAAAGATATTAAGGGATATTCTTCGATAAATAGAAAATATATGGAAAGCATTAAATAGGGTCTACCTTGAAATAAATGGCCATATCTTCGTCCAAAATAGCCCCATTTCAATTATAAGGGTAATTTTAGAATTCGCTCGATCTTTGGAACAAAACTGCATTAAAATAATTTGACTTCCGACTCATCTAAGAAAGATATTAAGGGATATTCTTGATTAACAGAAAAATATATGGAAAGCATTAAATAGGGTCTACCTTGAAATAAATGGCCATATCTTCGTCTCAAATTGCCCCATTTCAATTAGAAAGATGTTTTTAAAATTCGCTCGATCTTTGGAATAAAACTGCATTAAAATAATTTGACTTCCGACTCATCTAAGAAAGATATTAAGGGATATTCGTCGATTAATAGAAAATATATGGAAAGCATTAAATAGGGTCAACCTTGAAATAAATGGCCATATCTTTGTCTCATATTGCCCCATTGCAATTATAAAGGTGTTTTTAGAATTCGCTCAATATTTGAAACAAAACTGCATTAAAATAATTTGACTTCCGACTCATCTAAGAAAGATATTAAGGGATATTCTTGATTAACAGAAAATATATGGAAAGCATTAAATAGGGTCTACCTTGAAATAAATGACCATATCTTCGTCAAAAATTGCCCCATATTAATTATAAAGGTGTTTTTAGAATTCACTCAATATTTCAAACAAAACTGCATTAAAATAATTTGACTTCCGACTCATCTAAGAAAGATATTAAGAGATATTCTTCGATAAATAGAAAATATATGGAAAGCATTAAATAGGGTCAACCTTGAAATAAATGGCCATATCTTCGTCCAAAATTGCTCCATTTCAATTATAAAGGTGTTTTTAGAATTCACTCGATCTTTGGAATAAAACTGCATTAAACTATTTTGACTTCCGACTAAACTAAGAAAGATATTAAGGGATATTCTTCGATAAATAGAAAATATATGGAAAGCATTCTATAGGGTCTACCTTGAAATAAATGGCCATATCTTCGTCCAAAACTGCCCCATTTCAAATATAAAGGTGATTTTAGAATTCAATCGATCTTTGCAACAAAACTGCATTAAAATAATTTGACTTCCGACTCATCTAAGAAAGATATTAAGAGATATTCTTCGATTAATAGAAAATATATGGAAAGCATTAAATAGGGTCTACCTTGAAATAAATGGCCATATCTTCGTCAAAAATTGCCCCATTTCAATTATAAAGGTATTTTTAGAATTCACTCAATCTTCGAAACAAAACTGCATTAAAATAATTTGACTTCCGACTCATCTAAGAAAGATATTAAGGGATATTCTTCGATAAATAGAAAATATATAGAAAGCATTAAATAGGGTCTACCTTGAAATAAATGGCCATATCTTTGTCAAAAATTGCCCCATTTCAATTATAAAGGTGTTTTTAGAATTCTTTGGAACAAAACTGCATTATTATAATTTGACTTCCGACTCATCTAAGAAAGATATTAAAAGATATTCTTCGATTAATAGAAAATATAAGGCAAACATTAAATAGGGTCAACCTTGAAATAAATGGCCATATCTTTGTCTCAAATTGCCCCATTTCAATTATAAAGGTGTTTTTAGAATTCACTCGATCTTTGGAACAAAACTGCATTAAAATAATTTGACTTCCGATTCATCTAAGAAAGATATTAAGGGATATTCTTGATTAACAGAAAATATATGGAAAGCATTAAATAGGGTCTACCTTGAAATAAATGGGCATATCTGCGTCAAAAATTGCCCCATTTCAATTATAAAAGTGTTTTTAGAATTCACTCAATCTTTGGAACAAAACTGCATTAAAATAATTTGACTTCCGACTCATCTAAGAAAGATATTAAGGGATATTCTTCGATAAATAGAAAATATATGGAAAGCATTAAATAGGGTCTACCTTGAAATAAATGGCCATATCTTCGTAAAAAATTGCCCCATTTCAATTATAAAGGTGTTTTTAGAATTCAAGTGATCTTTGGAACAAAACTGCATTAAAATAATTTGACTTCCGACTCATCTAAGAAAGATATTAAGGGATATTCTTCGAATAATAGAAAATATATGGAAAGCATTAAATAGGGTCTACCTTGAAATAAATGGCCATATCTTCGTCCAAAATAGCCCCATTTCAATTATAAGGGTAATTTTAGAATTCGCTCGATCTTTGGAACAAAACTGCATTAAAATAATTTGACTTCCGACGTATCTAAGAAAGATATTAAGGGATATTCTTTAATAACAGAAAATATATGGAAAGCATTAATTAGGGTCTACCTTGAAATAAATGGCCATATCTTCGTCAAAAATTGCCCCATTTCAATTATATAGGTGTTTTTAGAATTCACTCAATCTTTGGAACAAAACTGCATTAAAATAATTTGACTTCCGACTCATCTAAGAAAGATATTAAGGGATATTCTTCGATAAATAGAAAATATATAGAAAGCATTAAATAGGGTCTACCTTGAAATAAATGGCCATATCTTCGTAAAAAATTGCCCCATTTCAATTATAAAGGTGTTTTTAGAATTCTTTGGAACAAAACTGCATTATTATAATTTGACTTCCGACTCATCTAAGAAAGATATTAAAAGATATTCTTCGATTAATAGAAAATATAAGGCAAACATTAAATAGGGTCAACCTTGAAATAAATGGCCATATCTTTGTCTCAAATTGCCCCATATCAATTATAAAGGTGTTTTTAGAATTCACTCGATCTTTGGAACAAAACTGCATTAAAATAATTTGACTTCCGACTCATCTAAGAAAGATATTAAGGGATATTCTTGATTAACAGAAAATATATGGAAAGCATTAAATAGGGTCTACCTTGAAATAAATGGCCATATCTTCGTAAAAAATTGCCCCATTTCAATTATAAAGGTGTTTTTAGAATTCAAGTGATCTTTGAAACAAAACTGCATTAAAATAATTTGACTTCCGACTCATCTAAGAAAGATATTAAGGGATATTCTTCGATAAATAGAAAATATATGGAAAGCATTAAATAGGGTCTACCTTGAAATAAATGGCCATATCTTCGTCCAAAATAGCCCCATTTCAATTATAAGGGTAATTTTAGAATTCGCTCGATCTTTGGAACAAAACTGCATTAAAATAATTTGACTTCCGACTCATCTAAGAAAGATATTAAGGGATATTCTTGATTAACAGAAAATATATGGAAAGCATTAATTAGGGTCTACCTTGAAATAAATGGCCATATCTTCGTCAAAAATTGCCCCATTTCAATTATAAAGGTGTTTTTAGAATTCACTCAATCTTTGGAACAAAACTGCATTAAAATAATTTGACTTCCGACTCATCTAAGAAAGATATTAAGGGATATTCTTCGATAAATAGAAAATATATGGAAAGCATTAAATAGGGTCTACCTTGAAATAAATGGCCATATCTTCGTAAAAAATTGCCCCATTTCAATTATAAAGGTGTTTTTAGAATTCAAGTGATCTTTGGAACAAAACTGCATTAAAATAATTTGACTTCCGACTCATCTAAGAAAGATATTAAGGGATATTCTTCGATAAATAGAAAATATATGGAAAGCATTAAATAGGGTCTACCTTGAAATAAATGGCCATATCTTCGTCCAAAATAGCCCCATTTCAAATATAAGGGTAATTTTAGAAATCGCTCGATCTTTGGAACAAAACTGCATTTAAATAATTTGACTTCCGACTCATCTAAGAAAGATATTAAGGGATATTCTTCGATAAATAGAAAATATATGGAAAGCATTAAATAGGGTCTACCTTGAAATAAATGGCCATATCTTCGTAAAAAATTGCCCCATTTCAATTATAAAGGTGTTTTTAGAATTCTTTGGAACAAAACTGCATTATTATAATTTGACTTCCGACTCATCTAAGAAAGATATTAAAAGATATTCTTCGATTAATAGAAAATATAAGGCAAACATTAAATAGGGTCAACCTTGAAATAAATGGCCATATCTTTGTCTCAAATTGCCCCATTTCAATTATAAAGGTGTTTTTAGAATTCACTCGATCTTTGGAACAAAACTGCATTAAAATAATTTGACTTCCGATTCATCTAAGAAAGATATTAAGGGATATTCTTCGATAAATAGAAAATATATGGAAAGCATTAAATAGGGTCTACCTTGAAATAAATGGCCATATCTTCGTCAAAAATTGCCCCATTTCAATTATAAAAGTGTTTTTAGAATTCACTCGATCTTTGGAACAAAACTGCATTAAAACAATTTGACTTCCGACTCATCTAAGAAAGATATTAAGGGATATTCTTCGATAAATAGAAAATATATGGAAAGCATTAAATAGGGTCAACCTTGAAATAAATGGCCATATCTTCGTCTAAAATTGCCCCATTTCAATTATAAAGGTGTTTTTAGAATTCAATCGATCTTTGGAACAAAACTGCATTAAAATAATTTGACTTCCGACTCATCTAAGAAAGATATTAAGGGATATTCTTCGATAAATAGAAAATATATGGAAAGCATTAAATAGGGTCTACCTTGAAATAAATGGCCATATCTTCGTCAAAAATTGCCCCATTTCAATTATAAATGTGTTTTTAGAATTCACTCAATCTTCGAAACAAAACTGCATTAAAATAATTTGACTTCCGACTCATCTAAGAAAGATATTAAGGGATATTCTTCGATAAATAGAAAATATATGGAAAGCATTAAATAGGGTCTACCTTGAAATAAATGGCCATATCTTCGTAAAAAATTGCCCCATTTCAATTATAAAGGTGTTTTTAGAATTCTTTGGAACAAAACTGCATTATTATAATTTGACTTCCGACTCATCTAAGAAAGATATTAAAAGATATTCTTCGATTAATAGAAAATATAAAGCAAACATTAAATAGGGTCAACCTTGAAATAAATGGCCATATCTTTGTCTCAAATTGCCCCATTTCAATTATAAAGGTGTTTTTAGAATTCACTTGATCTTTGGAACAAAACTGCATTAAAATAATTTGACTTCCGACTCATCTAAGAAAGATATTAAGGGATATTCTTGATTAACAGAAAATATATGGAAAGCATTAAATAGGGTCTACCTTGAAATAAATGGCCATATCTTCGTCAAAAATTGCCCCATTTCAATTATAAAAGTGTTTTTAGAATTCACGCAATCTTTGGAACAAAACTGCATTAAAATATTTAGACTTCCGACTCATCTAAGAAAGATATTAAGGGATATTCTTCGATAAATAGAAAATATATGGCAAGCATTAAATAGGGTCTACCTTGAAATAAATGGCCATATCTTCGTCAAAAATTGCCCCATTTCAAGTATAAAAGTGTTTTTAGAATTCACTTGATCTTTGGAACAAAACTGCATTAAAATAATTTGACTTTCGACTCATCTAAGAAAGATATTAAGGGATATTCTTCGATAAATAGAAAATATATGGAAAGCATTAAATAGGGTCTACCTTGAAATAAATGGCCATATCTTCGTAAAAAATTGCCACATTTTAATTATAAAGGTGTTTTTAGAATTCTTTGGAACAAAACTGCATTAAAATAGTTTGACTTCCGACTCATCTTAGAAAGATATTAAAAGATATTCTTCGATTAATAGAAAATATATGGAAAGCATTAAATAGGGTCTACCTTGAAATAAATGGCCATATCTTCGTCAAAAATTGCCCCATTTCAATTATAAAGGTGTTTTTAGAATTCACTCAATCTTTGGAACAAAACTGCATTAAAATAATTTGACTTCCGACTCATTTAAGAAAGATATTAAGGGATATTCTTGATTAACAGAAAATATATGGAAAGCATTAAATAGGGTCTACCTTGAAATAAATGGCCATATCTTCGTCAAAAATTGCCCCATTTCAATTATAAAGGTGTTTTTAGAATTCACTCAATCTTTGGAACAAAACTGCATTAAAATAATTTGAGTTCCGACTCATCTAAGAAAGATATTAAGGGATATTCTTCGATAAATAGAAAATATATGGAAAGCATTAAATAGGGTCAACCTTGAAATAAATGGCCATATCTTTGTCTCAAATTGCCCCATTGCAATTATAAAGGTGGTTTTAGAATTCACTCAATATTTGGAACAAAACTGCATTAAAATAATTTGACTTCCGACTCATCTAAGAAAGATATTAAGGGATATTCTTCGATAAATAGAAAATATATGGAAAGCATTAAATAGGGTCTACCTTGAAATAAATGGCCATATCTTCGTAAAAAATTGCCCCATTTCAATTGTAAACGTGTTTTTAGAATTCACTTAATCTTCGAAACAAAACTGCATTAAAATAATTTGACTTCCGACTCATCTAAGAAAGAAATTAAGGGATATTCTTCGATTAATAGAAAATATATGGAGAGCATTAAATAGGCTCTACCTTGAAATAAATGGCCATATCTTCGTCAAAAATTGCCCCATTTCAATTATAAAGGTGTTTTTAGAATTCACTTGATCTTTGGAACAAAACTGCATTAAAATAATTTGACTTCCGACTCATCTAAGAAAGATATTAAGGGATATTCGATAAATAGAAAATATATGGAAAACATTAAATGGGGTCTACCTTGAAATAAATGGCCATATCTTCGTCTAAAATTGCCCCATTTCAATTATAAAAGTGTTTTTAGAATTCACTCGATCTTTGGAACAAAACTGCATTAAAATAATTTAACTTCCGACTCATCTAAAAAAGATATTAAGGGATATTCTTCAATAAATAGAAAATATATTGAAAGCATTAAATAGGGTCTACCTTGAAATAAATGGCCATATCTTCGTCAAAAATTGCCCCATTTCAATTATAAAGGTGTTTTTAGAATTCACTCAATCTTCGAAACAAAACTGCATTAAAATAATTTGACTTCCGACTCATCTAAGAAAGATATTAAGGGATATTCTTCGATAAATAGAAAATATATGGAAAGCATTAAATAGGGTCTACCTTGAAATAAATGGCCATATCTTCGTCCAAAATAGCCCCATTTCAATTATAAGGGTAATTTTAGAATTCGCTCGATCTTTGGAACAAAACTGCATTAAAATAATTTGACTTCCGACTCATCTAAGAAAGATATTAAGGGATATTCTTGATTAACAGAAAATATATGGAAAGCATTAAATAGGGTCTACCTTGAAATAAATGGCCATATCTTCGTCAAAAATTGCCCCATTTCAATTATAAAGGTGTTTTTAGAATTCACTCAATCTTTGAAATAAAACTGCATTAAAATAATTTGACTTCCGACTCATCTAAGAAAGATATTTAGGGATATTCGTCGATTAATAGAAAATATAAGCCAAACATTAAATAGGGTCAACCTTGAAATAAATGGCCATATCTTCGTCCAAAATTGCCCCATTTCAATTATAAAGGTGTTTTTAGAATTCACTTAATATTTGGAACAAAACTGCATTAAAATAATTTGACTTCCGACTCATCTAAGAAAGATATTAAGGGATATTCTTGATTAACAGAAAATATATGGAAAGCATTAAATAGGGTCTACCTTGAAATAAATGGCCATATCTTCGTCAAAAATTGCCCCATTTCAATTATAAAGGTGTTTTTAGAATTCACTCAATCTTCGAAACAAAACTGCATTAAAATAATTTGACTTCCGACTCATCTAAGAAAGATATTAAGGGATATTCTTCGATAAATAGAAAATATATGGAAAGCATTAAATAGGGTCTACCTTGAAATAAATGGCCATATCTTCGTCCAAAATTGCCCCATTTCAATTATAAAGATGTTTTTAGAATTCACTTGATCTTTGGAACAAAACTGCATTAAAATAATTTGACTTCCGACTCATCTAAGAAAGATATTAAGGGATATTCTTCGATAAATAGAAAATACATGGAAAGCATTAAATAGGGTCTACCTTGAAATAAATGGCCATATCTTCGTCAAAAATTGCCCCATTTCAAATGTAAACGTGTTTTTAGAATTCACTCAATCTTCGAAACAAAACTGCATTAAAATAATTTGACTTCCGACTCATCTAAGAAAGAAATTAAGGGATATTCTTCGATAAATAGAAAATATATGGAAAGCATTAAATAGGGTCTACCTTGAAATAAGTGACCATATCTTCGTAAAAAATTGCCCCATTTCAATTATAAAGGTGTTTTTAGAATTCACTTGATCTTTGAAACAAAACTGCATTAAAATAATTTGACTTCCGACTCATTTCAGAAAGATATTAAAAGATATTCTTCGATTAATAGAAAATATAAGGCAAACATTAAATAGGGTAAACCTTGAAATAAATGGCCATATTTTTATCTCAAATTGCCCCATTTCAATTATAAAGGTGTTTTTAGAATTCACTCAATCTTTGGAACAAAACTGCATTAAAATAATTTGACTTGCGACTCATCTAAGAAAGATATTAAGGGATATTCTTCGATAAATAGAAAATATATGGAAAGCATTAAATAGGGTCTACCTTGAAATAAATGGCCATATCTTCGCAAAAAAATTGCCCCATTTCAATTATAAAGATGTTTTAACATTTCACTCGATCTTTGGAACAAAACTGCATTAAAATAATTTGACTTCCGACTCATCTAAGAAAGATATTAAAAGATATTCTTCGATTAATAAAAAATATAAGGCAAACATTAAATAGGGTAAACCTTGAAATAAATGGCCATATCTTTGTCTCAAATTGCCCCATTTCAATTATAAAGGTGTTTTTAGAATTCACTCAATCTTTGGAACAAAACTGCATTAAAATAATTTGACTTCCGACACATCTAAGAAAGATATTAAAGGATATTCTTCGATAAATAGAAAATATATGGAAAGCATTAAATAGGGTCTACCTTGAAATAAATGGCCATATCTTCGTCAAAAATTGCCCCCTTTCTATTATAAAGGTGTTTTTTGAATTCACTTGATCTTTATAACAAAACTGCATTAAAATAATTTGACTTCCGACTCATCTAAGAAAGATATTAAGGGATATTCTTCGATAAATAGAAAATATATGGAAAGCATTAAATAGGGTCTACCTTGAAATAAATGGCCATATCTTCGTCAAAAACTGCCCCATTTCAATTATAAAGGTGTTTTTAGAATTCACTCAATCTTCGAAACAAAACTGCATTAAAATAATTTGACTTCCGACTCATCTAAGAAAGATATTAAGGGATATTCTTCGATAAATAGAAAATATATGGAAAGCATTAAATAGGGTCTACCTTGAAATAAATGGCCATATCTTCGTCAAAAATTGCCCCATTTCAATTATAAAGGTGTTTTTAGAATTCCTTGGAATAAAGCTGCATTAAAATAATTTGACTTCCGACTCATCTAAAAAAGATATTAAAAGATATTCTTCGATTAATAGAAAATATAAGGCAAACATTAAATAGGGTCAACCTTGAAATAAATGGCCATATCTTTGTCTCAAATTGCCCCATTTCAATTATAAAGGTGTTTTTAGAATTCACTCAATCTTTGGAACAAAACTGCATTAAAATAATTTAACTTCCAACTCATTTAAGAAAGATATTAAGGGATATTCTTGATTAACAGAAAATATATGGAAAGCATTAAATAGGGTCTACCTTGAAATAAATGGCCATATCTTCGTCAAAAATTGCCCCATTTCAATTATAAAGGTGTTTTTAGAATTCACTCAATCTTTGAAACAAAACTGCATTAAAATAATTTGACTTCCGACTCATCTAAGAAAGATATTAAGGGATATTCTTCGATAAATAGAAAATATATGGAAAGCATTAAATAGGGTCTACCTTGAAATAAATGGCCATATCTTCGTCAAAAATTGCCCCATTTCAATTATAAAGGTGTTTTTAGAATTCCTTGGAACAAAGCTGCATTAAAATAATTTGACTTCCGACTCATCTAAAAAAAGATATTAAAAGATATTCTTCGATTAATAGAAAATATAAGGCAAACATTAAATAGGGTCAACCTTGAAATAAATGGCCATATCTTTGTCTCAAATTGCCCCATTTCAATTATAAAGGTGTTTTTAGAATTCACTCAATCTTTGGAACAAAACTGCATTAAAATAATTTAACTTCCAACTCATTTAAGAAAGATATTAAGGGATATTCTTGATTAACAGAAAATATATGGAAAGCATTAAATAGGGTCTACCTTGAAATAAATGGCCATATCTTCGTCAAAAATTGCCCCATTTCAATTATAAAGGTGTTTTTAGAATTCACTCAATCTTTGAAACAAAACTGCATTAAAATAATTTGACTTCCGACTCATCTAAGAAAGATATTAAGGGATATTCTTCGATAAATAGAAAATATATGGAAAGCATTAAATAGGGTCTACCTTGAAATAAATGGCCATATCTTCGTCAAAAATTGCCCCATTTCAATTATAAAGGTGTTTTTAAAATTCGCTCAAACTTTGGAACAAAACTGCATTAAAATAATTTGACTTCCGACTCATCTAAGAAAGATATTAAGGGGTATTCTTGATTAACAGAAAATATATGGAAAGCATTAAATAGGGTCTACCTTGAAATAAATGGCCATATCTTCGTCAAAAATTGCCCCATTTCAATTATAAAGGTGTTTTTAGAATTCACTCAATCTTTGAAACAAAACTGCATTAAAATAATTTGACTTCCGACTCATCTAAGAAAGATATTAAGGGATATTCTTGATTAACAGAAAATATATGGAAAGCATTAAATAGGGTCTACCTTGAAATAAATGGCCATATCTTCGTCAAAAATTGCCCCATTTCAATTATAAAGGTGTTTTTAGAATTCGCTCAATCTTTGGAACAAAACTGCATTAAAATAATTTGACTTCCGACACATCTAAGAAAGATATTAAGGGATATTCTTCGATAAATAGAAAATATATGGAAAGCATTAAATAGGGTCTACCTTGAAATAAATGGCCATATCTTCGTCAAAAATTGCCCCATTTCAATTATAAAGGTGTTTTTAGAATTCGCTCGAACTTTGAAACAAAACTGCATTAAAATAATTTGACGTCCGACTCATCTAAGAAAGATATTAAGGGGTATTCTTGATTAACAGAAAATATATGGAAAGCATTAAATAGGGTCTACCTTGAAATAAATGGCCATATCTTCGTCAAAAATTGCCCCATTTCAATTATAAAGGTGTTTTTAGAATTCGCTCGATCTTTGGAACAAAACTGCATTAAAATAATTTGACTTCCGACTCATCTAAGAAAGATATTAAGGGATATTCTTGATTAACAGAAAATATATGGAAAGCATTAAATAGGGTCTACCTTGAAATAAATGGCAATATCTTCGTAAAAAATTGCCCCATTTTAATTATAAAGGTGTTTTTAGAATTCACTCAATCTTTGAAACAAAACTGCATTAAAATAATTTGACTTCCGACTCATCTAAAAAAGATATTAAGGGATATTCTTCGATAAATAGAAAATATATGGAAAGCATTAAATAGGGTCTACCTTGAAATAAATGGCCATATCTTCGTCAAAAATTGCCCCATTTTAATTATAAAGGTGTTTTTAGAATTCACTCAATCTTTGGAACAAAACTGCATTAAAATAATTTGACTTCCGACTCATCTAAGAAAGATATTAAGGGATATTCTTCGATAAATAGAAAATATATGGAAAGCATTAAATAGGGTCTACCTTGAAATAAATGGCCATATCTTCGTCCAAAATTGCCCCATTTCAATTATAAAGGTGTTTTTAGAATTCGCTTGATCTTTGGAACAAAACTGCATTAAAATAATTTGACTTCCAACTCAGCTAAGAAAGATATTAAGGGATATTCTTGATTAATAGAAAATATATGGAAAGCATTAAATAGGGTCTACCTTGAAATAAATGGCCATATCTTCGTCAAAAATTGCCCCATTTCAATTATAAAGATGTTTTTACAATTCGCTCGACCTTTGAAAAAAAACTGCATTAAAATAATTTGACTTCCGACTCATCTAAGAAAGATATTAAGGGATATTTTTCGATAAATAGAAAATATATGGAAAGCATTAAATAGGGTCTACCTTGAAATAAATGGCCATATCTTCGTCAAAAATTGCCCCATTTCAATTATAAAGCTGTTTTTAGAATTCAATCGATCTTTGGAACAAAACTGCATTAAAATAATGTGACTTCCGACTCATCTAAGAAAGATATTTAATGATATTCGTCGATTAATAGAAAATATAAGCCAAACATTAAATAGGGTCAACCTTGAAATAAATGGCCATATCTTTGTCTCAAATTGCCCTATTTCAATTATAAAGGTGTTTTTAGAATTCACTCAATATTTGGAACAAAACTGCATTAAAATAATTTGACTTCCGACTCATCTAAAAAAGATATTAAGGGATATTCTTCGATAAATAGAAAATATATGGAAAGCATTAAATAGGGTCTACCTTGAAATAAATGGCCATATCTTTGTCTCAAATTGCCCCATTTCAATTATAAAGGTGTTTTTAGAATTCACTCAATCTTCGAAACAAAACTGCATTAAAATTATTTGACTTCCGACTCATCTAAGAAAGATATTAAGGGATATTCTTCGATAAATAGAAAACATATGGAAAACATTAAATAGGGTCTACCTTGAAATAAATGGCCATATCTTCGTCAAAAATTGCCCCATTTCAATTATAAAGGTGTTTTTA
The DNA here is from genome assembly GCF_018153295.1 of Drosophila grimshawi. Lineage (NCBI taxonomy): Eukaryota > Metazoa > Arthropoda > Insecta > Diptera > Drosophilidae > Drosophila > Drosophila grimshawi. The sequence goes on along the minus strand of NW_025062895.1, from coordinate 213,534 downwards.
GAATTCTTTGGAACAAAACTGCATTAAAATAATTTGACTTCCGACTCATCTAAGAAAGATATTAAAAGATATTCATCGATTAATAGAAAATATAAGGCAAACATTAAATACGGTCAACCTTGAAATAAATGGCCATATCTTTGTCTCAAATTGCCCCATTTCAATTATAAAGGTGTTTTTAGAATTCACTCAATCTTTGGAACAAAACTGCATTAAAATAATTTGACTTCCGACTCATCTAAGAAAGATATTAAGGGATATTCTTGATTAACAGAAAATATATGGAAAGCATTAAATAGGGTCTACCTTGAAATAAATGGCCATATCTTCGTCAAAAATTGCCCCATTTCAATTATAAAGGTGTTTTTAGAATTCATTCAATCTTTGAAACAAAACTGCATTAAAATAATTTGACTTCCGACTCATCTAAGAAAGATATTAAGGGATATTCTTCGATAAATAGAAAATATATGGAAAGCATTAAATAGGGTCTACCTTGAAATAAATGGCCATATCTTCGTCAAAAATTGCCCCCTTCCAATTATAAAGATGTTTTTAGAATTCGCTCGATCTTTGGAACAAAACTGCATTAAAATAATTTGACTTCCGACTCATCTAAGAAAGATATTAAGGGATATTCTTGATTAACAGAAAATATATGGAAAGCATTAAATAGGGTCTACCTTGAAATAAATGGCCATATCTTCGTCCAAAATTGCCCCATTTCAATTATAAAGGTGTTTTTAAAGTTCACTCGATCTTTGGAAAAAAACTGCATTAAAATAATTTGACTTTCGACTCACCTAAGAAAGATATTAAGGGATATTCTTCGATAAATAGAAAATATATGGAAAGCATTAAATAGGGTCTACCTTGAAATAAATGGCCATATCTTCGTCAAAAATTGCCCCATTTCAATTAAAAAGGTGTTTTTAGAATTCACTTGATCTTTGGAACAAAACTGCATTAAAATAATTTGACTTCCGACTCATCTAAGAAAGATATTGAGGGATATTCTTCGATAAATTGAAAATATATGGAAAGCATTAAATAGGGTCTACCTTGAAATAAATGGCCATATCTTCGTCAAAAATTGCCCCATTTCAATTATAAAGGTGTTTTTAGAATTCACTTGATCTTTGGAACAAAACTGCATTAAAATAATTTGACTTTCGACTCATCTAAGAAAGATATTAAGGGATATTCTTCGATAAATATAAAATATATGGAAAGCATTAAAATAGGGTCTACCTTGAAATAAATGGCCATATCTTCGTCAAAAATTGCCCCATTTCAATTATAAAGGTCTTTTTGGAATTCACTCGATCTTTGGAACAAAACTGCATTAAAATAATTTGACTTCCGACTCATCTAAGAAAGATATTAAGGGATATTCTTCGACAAATAGAAAATATATGGAAAGCATTAAATAGGGTCTACCTTGAAATAAATGGCCATATCTTCGTCAAAAATTGCCCCATTTCAATTATAAAGATGTTTTTAGAATTCTTTGGAACAAAGCTGCATTAAATTAATTTGACTTCCGACTCATCTTAGAAAGATATTAAAAGATATTCTTCGATTAATAGAGAATAAAAGGCAAACATTAAATAGGGTCAACCTTGAAATAAATGGCCATATCTTTGTCTCAAATTGCCCCATTTCAATTATAAAGGTGTTTTTAGAATTCACTCAATCTTTGGAACAAAACTGCATTAAAATAATTTGACTTCCGACTCATCTAAGAAAGATATTGAGGGATATTCTTGATTAACAGAAAATATATGGAAAGCATTAAATAGGGTCTACCTTGAAATAAATGGCCATATCTTCGTCAAAAATTGCCCCATTTCAATTATAAAGGTGTTTTTAGAATTCACTCAATCTTTGGAACAAAACTGCATTAAAATAATTTGACTTCCGACTCATCTAAGAAAGATATTAAGGGATATTCTTCGATAAATAGAAAATATATGGAAAGCATTAAATAGGGTCTACCTTGAAATAAATGGCCATATCTTCGTCAAAAATTGCCCCATTTCAATTATAAAGGTGTTTTTAGAATTCACTCAATCTTTGGAACAAAACTGCATTAAAATAATTTGACTTCCGACTCATCTAAGAAAGATATTAAGGGATATTCTTCGATAAATAGAAAATATATGGAAAGCATTAAATAGGGTCTACCTTGAAATAAATGGCCATATCTTCATCAAAAATTTCCCCATTTCAATTAAAAAGGTGTTTTTAAAGTTCACTCGATCTTTGGAACAAAACTGCATTAAAATAATTTGACTTCCAACTCAGCTAAGAAAGATATTAAGGGATATTCTTGATTAATAGAAAATATATGGAAAGCATTAAATAGGGTCTACCTTGAAATAAATGGCCATATCTTCGTCAAAAATTGCCCCATTTCAATTATAAAGATGTTTTTACAATTCGCTCGACCTTTAGAACAAAAACTGCATTAAAATAATTTGACTTCCGACTCATCTAAGAAAGATATTAAGGGATATTCTTGATTAACAGAAAATATATGGAAAGCATTAAATAGGGTCTACCTTGAAATAAATGGCCATATCTTCGTCAAAAACTGCCCCATTTCAATTATAAAGGTGTTTTTAGAATTCACTCAATCTTCGAAACAAAACTGCATTAAAATAATTTGACTTCCGACTCATCTAAGAAAGATATTAAGGGATATTCTTCGATAAATTGAAAATATATGGAAAGCATTAAATAGGGTCTACCTTGAAATAAATGGCCATATCTTCGTCAAAAATTGCCCCATTTCAATTATAAAGGTGTTTTTAGAATTCCTTGGAACAAAACTGCATTAAAATAATTTGACTTCCGACTCATCTAAGAAAGATATTAAAAGAAATTCTTCGATTAATAGAAAATATAAGGCAAACATTAAATAGGGTCAACCTTGAAATAAATGGCCATATCTTTGTCTCAAATTGCCCCATTTCAATTACAAAGGTGTTTTTAGAATTCACTCAATCTTTAGAACAAAACTGCATTAAAATAATTTAACTTCCAACTCATCTAAGAAAGATATTAAGGGATATTCTTGATTAACAGAAAATATATGGAAAGCATTAAATAGGGTCTACCTTGAAATAAATGGCCATATCTTCGTCAAAAATTGCCCCATTTCAATTATAAAGGTGTTTTTAGAATTCACTCGATCTTTGGAACAAAACTGCATTAAAATAATTTGACTTTCGACTCATCTAAGAAAGATATTAAGGGATATTCTTCGATAAATAGAAAATATTTGGAAAGCATTAAATAGGGTCTACCTTGAAATAAATGGCCATATCTTCGTCAAAAATTGCCCCATTTCAATTATAAAGGTGTTTTTAGAATTCACTTGATCTTTGGAACAAAACTGCATTAAAATAATTTGACGTCCGACTCATCTAAGAAAGATATTAAGGGGTATTCTTGATTAACAGAAAATATATGGAAAGCATTAAATAGGGTCTACCTTGAAATAAATGGCCATATCTTCGTCAAAAATTGCCCCATTTCAATTATAAAGATGTTTTTAGAATTCACTCGATCTTTGGAACAAAACTGCATTAAAATAATTTGACTTCCGACTCATCTAAGAAAGATATTAAGGGATATTCTTGATTAACAGAAAATATATGGAAAGCATTAAATAGGGTCTACCTTGAAATAAATGGCCATATCTTCGTCAAAAATTGCCCAATTTCAATTATAAAGGTGTTTTTAGAATTCGCTTGATCTTTGGAACAAAACTGCATTAAAATAATTTGACTTCCGACTCATCTAAGAAAGATATTAAGGGATATTCATCGATAAATAGAAAATATATGGAAAGCATTAAATAGGGTCTACCTTGAAATAAATGGCCATATCTTCGTCAAAAATTGCCCCATTTCAATTATAAGGGTATTTTTACAATTCACTCGATCTTTGGAACAAAACTGCATTAAAATAATTTGACTTCCGACTCATCTAAGAAAGATATTAAGGGATATTCTTCGATAAATAGAAAATATATGGAAAGCATTAAAAAGGGTCTACCTTGAAATAAATGGCTATATCTTCGTCAAAAATTGCCCCCTTTCAATTATAAAGGTGTTTTTAGAATTCGCTCGATCTTCGGAACAAAACTGCATTAAAATAATTTGACTTCCGACTCATCTAAGAAAGATATTAAGGGATATTCTTGATTAACAGAAAATATATGGAAAGCATTAAATAAAGTCTACCTTGAAATAAATGGCCATATCTTCGTAAAAAATTACCCCATTTTAATTATAAAGCTGTTTTTAGAATTCACTCAATCTTTGGAACAAAACTGCATTAAAATAATTTGACTTCCGACTCATCTTAGAAAGATATTAAGGGATATTCTTCGATAAATAGAAAATATATGGAAAGCATTAAATAGGGTCTACCTTGAAATAAATGGCCATATCTTCGTCCAAAATTGCCCCATTTCAATTATAAAGGTGTTTTTAAAGTTCACTCGATCTTAAGAACAAAACTGCATTAAAATAATTTGACTTCCAACTCAGCTAAGAAAGATATTAAGGGATATTCTTGATTAATAGAAAATATATGGAAAGCATTAAATAGGGTCTACCTTGAAATAAATGGCCATATCTTCGTCAAAAATTGCCCCATTTCAATTATAAAGATGTTTTTACAATTCGCTCGACCTTGGAAAAAAAACTGCATTAAAATAATTTGACTTCCGACTCATCTAAGAAAGATATTAAGGGATATTCTTGATTAACAGAAAATATATGGAAAGCATTAAATAGGGTCTACCTTGAAATAAATGGCCATATGTTCGTCAAAAATTGCCCGATTTTAATTATAAAGCTGTTTTTAGAATTCACTCAATCTTTGAAATAAAACTGCATTAAAATAATTTGACTTCCGACTCATCTAAGAAAGATATTAAGGCATATTCTTGATTAACAGAAAATATATGGAAAGCATTAAATAGGGTCTACCTTGAAATAAATGGCCATATCTTCGTCAAAAATTTCCCCATTTCAATTAAAAAGGTGTTTTTAGAATTCACTCGATCTTAGAAACAAGACTGCATTAAAATAATTTGACTTCCGACTCATCTAAGAAAGATATTAAGGGATATTCTTCGATAAATAGAAAATATATGGAAAGCATTAAATAGGGTCTACCTTGAAATAAATGGCCATATCTTCGTCAAAAATTGCCCCATTTCAATTATAAAAGTGTTTTTAGAATTCACTCAATCTTTGGAACAAAACTGCATTAAAATAATTTGACTTCCGACTCATCTAAGAAAGATCTTAAGGGATATTCTTCGATAAATAGAAAATATATGGAAAGCATTAAATAGGGTCTACCTTCAAATAAATGGCCATATCTTCGTCAAAAATTGCCCCATTTTAAGTATAAAAGTGTTTTTAGAATTCACTTGATCTTTGGAACAAAACTGCATTAAAATAATTTGACTTCCGACTTATCTAAGAAAGATATTAAGGGATATTCTTGATTAACAGAAAATATATGGAAAGCATTAAATAGGGTCTACCTTGAAATAAATGGCCATATGTTCGTCAAAAATTGCCCGATTTTAATTATAAAGCTGTTTTTAGAATTCACTCAATCTTTGAAACAAAACTGCATTAAAATAATTTGACTTCCGACTCATCTAAGAAAGATATTAAGGGATATTCTTCGATAAATAGAAAATATATGGAAAGCATTAAATAGGGTCTACCTTGAAATAAATGGCCATATCTTCGTCCAAAATTGCCCCATTTCAATTATAAAGGTGTTTCTAAAGTTCACTCGATCTTAAGAACAAAACTGCATTAAAATAATTTGACTTCCAACTCAGCTAAGAAAGATATTAAGGGATATTCTTGATTAATAGAAAATATATGGAAAGCATTAAATAGGGTCTACCTTGAAATAAATGGCCATATCTTCGTCAAAAATTGCCCCGTTTCAATTATAAAGGTGTTTTTAGAATTCACTCAATCTTTGGAACAAAACTGCATTAAAATAATTTGACTTCCGACTCATCTAAGAAAGATATTAAGGGATATTCTTCGATAAATAGAAAATATATGGAAAGCATTAAATAGGGTCTACCTTCAAATAAATGGCCATATCTTCGTCAAAAATTGCCCCATTTCAAGTATAAAAGTGTTTTTAGAATTCACTTGATCTTTGGAACAAAACTGCATTAAAATAATTTGTCTTCCGACTCATCTAAGAAAGATATTAAGGGATATTCTTGATTAACAGAAAATATATGGAAAGCATTAAATAGGGTCTACCTTGAAATAAATGGCCATATGTTCGTCAAAAATTGCCCGATTTTAATTATAAAGCTGTTTTTAGAATTCACTCAATCTTTGAAACAAAACTGCATTAAAATAATTTGACTTCCGACTCATCTAAGAAAGATATTAAGGCATATTCTTGATTAACAGAAAATATATGGAAAGCATTAAATAGGGTCTACCTTGAAATAAATGGCCATATCTTCGTCAAAAATTGCCCCGTTTCAATTATAAAGGTGTTTTTAGAATTCACTCACTCTTTGGAACAAAACTTCATTAAAATAATTTGACTTCCGACTCATCTAAGAAAGATATTAAGAGATATTCTTCGATAAATAGAAAATATATGGAAAGCATTAAATAGGGTCTACCTTGAAATAAATGGCCATATCTTCGTCCAAAATAGCCCCATTTCAATTATAAAGGTGTTTTTAGAATTCACTCGATCTTTGGAACAAAACTGCCTTAAAATAATTTGACTTCCGACTCATCTAAGAAAGATATTAAGGGATATTCTTCGATAAATAGAAAATATATGGAAAGCATTAAATAGGGTCTACCTTGAAATAAATGGCCATATCTTCGTCAAAAATTACCCCATTTCAATTATAAAGGTGTTTTTAGAATTCACTCAATCTTCGAAACAAAACTGCATTAAAATAATTTGACTTCCGACTCATCTAAGAAAGATATTAAGGGATATTCTTCGATAAATAGAAAATATCTGGAAAGCATTAAATAGGGTCTACCTTGAAATAAATGGCCATATCTTCGTAAAAAATTGCCCCATTTCAATTATAAAGGTGTTTTTAGAATTCTTTGGAACAAAACTGCATTGAAATAATTTGACTTCCGACTCATCTAAGAAAGATATTAAAAGCTATTCTTCGATTAATAGAAAATATAAGTCAAACATTAAATAGGGTCAACCTTGAAATAAATGGCCATATCTGTGTCTCAAATTGCCCCATTTCAATTATTAAGGTGTTTTTAGAATTCACTCGATCTTTGGAACAAAACTGCATTAAAATAATTTGACTTCCGATTCATCTAAGAAAGATATTAAGGGATAATTTTGATTAACAGAAAAGCTATGGAAAGCATTAAATAGGGTCTACCTTGAAATAAATGGCCATATCTTCGTCAAAAATTGCCCCATTTCAATTTTAAAAGTGTTTTTAGAATTCAGGCAATCTTTGGAACAAAACTGCATTAAAATAATTTGACTTCCGACTCATCTAAGAAAGATATTAAGCGATATTCTTCGATAAATAGAAAATATATGGAAAGCATTAAATAGGGTCTACCTTCAAATAAATGGCCATATCTTCGTAAAAAATTGCCCTATTTCAATTATAAAGGTGTTTTTAGAATTCAAGTGATCTTTGAAACAAAACTGCATTAAAATAATTTGACTTCCGACTCATCTAAGAAAGATATTAAGGGATATTCTTGATTAACAGAAAATATATGGAAAGCATTAAATAGGGTCTACCTTGAAACAAATGGCCATATCTTCGTCAAAAATTGCCCCATATTAATTATAAAGGTGTTTTTAGAATTCACTCGAACTTTGGAAAAAAACTGCTTTAAAATAATTTGACTTCCGACTCATCTAAGAAAGATATTAAGGGATATTCTTCGATAAATAGAAAATATATGGAAAGCATTAAATAGGGTCTACCTTGAAATAAATGGCCATATCTTCGTCAAAAAATTTCCCCATTTCAATTAAAAAGGTGTTTTTAGAATTCACTCGATCTTAGGAACAAGACTGCATTAAAATAATTTGACTTCCGACTCATCTAAGAAAGATATTAAGGGATATTCTTCGATAAATAGAAAATATATGGAAAGCATTAAATAGGGTCTACCTTGAAATAAATGGCCATATCTTCGTCAAAAATTGCCCCATTTCAATTATAAAGGTGTTTTTAGAATTCACTCAATCTTTGGAACAAAACTGCATTAAAATAATTTGACTTCCGACTCATCTAAGAAAGATATTAAGGGATATTCTTCGATAAATAGAAAATATATGGAAAGCATTAAATAGGGTCTACCTTCAAATAAATGGCCATATCTTCGTCAAAAATTGCCCCATTTCAAGTATAAAAGTGTTTTTAGAATTCACTTGATCTTTGGAACAAAACTGCATTAAAATAATTTGACTTCCGACTCATCTAAGAAAGATATTAAGGGATATTCTTGATTAACAGAAAATATATGGAAAGCATTAAATAGGGTCTACCTTGAAATAAATGGCCATATGTTCGTCAAAAATTGCCCGATTTTAATTATAAAGCTGTTTTTAGAATTCACTCAATCTTTGAAACAAAACTGCATTAAAATAATTTGACTTCCGACTCATCTAAGAAAGATATTAAGGCATATTCTTGATTAACAGAAAATATATGGAAAGCATTAAATAGGGTCTACCTTGAAATAAATGGCCATATCTTCGTCAAAAATTGCCCCGTTTCAATTATAAAGGTGTTTTTAGAATTCACTCACTCTTTGGAACAAAACTTCATTAAAATAATTTGACTTCCGACTCATCTAAGAAAGATATTAAGAGATATTCTTCGATAAATAGAAAATATATGGAAAGCATTAAATAGGGTCTACCTTGAAATAAATGGCCATATCTTCGTCCAAAATTGCCCCATTTCAATTATAAAGGTGTTTTTAGAATTCACTCGATCTTTGAAACAAAACTGCCTTAAAATAATTTGACTTCCGACTCATCTAAGAAAGATATTAAGGGATATTCTTCGATAAATGGAAAATATATGGAAAGCATTAAATAGGGTCTACGTTGAAATAAATGGCCATATCTTCGTCAAAAATTACCCCATTTCAATTATAAAGGTGTTTTTAGAATTCACTCAATCTTCGAAACAAAACTGCATTAAAATAATTTGACTTCCGACTCATCTAAGAAAGATATTAAGGGATATTCTTCGATAAATAGAAAATATCTGGAAAGCATTAAATAGGGTCTACCTTGAAATAAATGGCCATATCTTCGTAAAAAATTGCCCCATTTCAATTATAAAGGTGTTTTTAGAATTCTTTGGAACAAAACTGCATTGAAATAATTTGACTTCCGACTCATCTAAGAAAGATATTAAAAGCTATTCTTCGATTAATAGAAAATATAAGGCAAACATTAAATAGGGTCAACCTTGAAATAAATGGCCATATCTGTGTCTCAAATTGCCCCATTTCAATTATTAAGGTGTTTTTAGAATTCACTCGATCTTTGGAACAAAACTGCATTAAAATAATTTGACTTCCGATTCATCTAAGAAAGATATTAAGGGATATTCTTGATTAACAGAAAAGCTATGGAAAGCATTAAATAGGGTCTACCTTGAAATAAATGGCCATATCTTCGTCAAAAATTGCCCCATTTCAATTTTAAAAGTGTTTTTAGAATTCAGGCAATCTTTGGAACAAAACTGCATTAAAATAATTTGACTTCCGACTCATCTAAGAAAGATATTAAGCGATATTCTTCGATAAATAGAAAATATATGGAAAGCATTAAATAGGGTCTACCTTCAAATAAATGGCCATATCTTCGTAAAAAATTGCCCTATTTCAATTATAAAGGTGTTTTTAGAATTCAAGTGATCTTTGAAACAAAACTGCATTAAAATAATTTGACTTCCGACTCATCTAAGAAAGATATTAAGGGATATTCTTGATTAACAGAAAATATATGGAAAGCATTAAATAGGGTCTACCTTGAAATAAATGGCCATATGTTCGTCAAAAATTGCCCGATTTTAATTATAAAGCTGTTTTTTAGAATTCACTCAATCTTTGAAACAAAACTGCATTAAAATAATTTGACTTCCGACTCATCTAAGAAAGATATTAAGGCATATTCTTGATTAACAGAAAATATATGGAAAGCATTAAATAGGGTCTACCTTGAAATAAATGGCCATATCTTCGTCAAAAATTGCCCCGTTTCAATTATAAAGGTGTTTTTAGAATTCACTCACTCTTTGGAACAAAACTTCATTAAAATAATTTGACTTCCGACTCATCTAAGAAAGATATTAAGAGATATTCTTCGATAAATAGAAAATATATGGAAAGCATTAAATAGGGTCTACCTTGAAATAAATGGCCATATCTTCGTCCAAAATTGCCCCATTTCAATTATAAAGGTGTTTTTAGAATTCACTCGATCTTTGAAACAAAACTGCCTTAAAATAATTTGACTTCCGACTCATCTAAGAAAGATATTAAGGGATATTCTTCGATAAATGGAAAATATATGGAAAGCATTAAATAGGGTCTACGTTGAAATAAATGGCCATATCTTCGTCAAAAATTACCCCATTTCAATTATAAAGGTGTTTTTAGAATTCACTCAATCTTCGAAACAAAACTGCATTAAAATAATTTGACTTCCGACTCATCTAAGAAAGATATTAAGGGATATTCTTCGATAAATAGAAAATATCTGGAAAGCATTAAATAGGGTCTACCTTGAAATAAATGGCCATATCTTCGTAAAAAATTGCCCCATTTCAATTATAAAGGTGTTTTTAGAATTCTTTGGAACAAAACTGCATTGAAATAATTTGACTTCCGACTCATCTAAGAAAGATATTAAAAGCTATTCTTCGATTAATAGAAAATATAAGGCAAACATTAAATAGGGTCAACCTTGAAATAAATGGCCATATCTGTGTCTCAAATTGCCCCATTTCAATTATTAAGGTGTTTTTAGAATTCACTCGATCTTTGGAACAAAACTGCATTAAAATAATTTGACTTCCGATTCATCTAAGAAAGATATTAAGGGATATTCTTGATTAACAGAAAAGCTATGGAAAGCATTAAATAGGGTCTACCTTGAAATAAATGGCCATATCTTCGTCAAAAATTGCCCCATTTCAATTTTAAAAGTGTTTTTAGAATTCAGGCAATCTTTGGAACAAAACTGCATTAAAATAATTTGACTTCCGACTCATCTAAGAAAGATATTAAGCGATATTCTTCGATAAATAGAAAATATATGGAAAGCATTAAATAGGGTCTACCTTCAAATAAATGGCCATATCTTCGTAAAAAATTGCCCTATTTCAATTATAAAGGTGTTTTTAGAATTCAAGTGATCTTTGAAACAAAACTGCATTAAAATAATTTGACTTCCGACTCATCTAAGAAAGATATTAAGGGATATTCTTGATTAACAGAAAATATATGGAAAGCATTAAATAGGGTCTACCTTGAAACAAATGGCCATATCTTCGTCAAAAATTGCCCCATATTAATTATAAAGGTGTTTTTAGAATTCACTCGAACTTTGGAAAAAAACTGCATTAAAATAATTTGACTTCCGACTCATCTAAGAAAGATATTAAGGGATATTCTTCGATAAATAGAAAATATATGGAAAGCATTAAATAGGGTCTACCTTGAAATAAATGGCCATATCTTCGTCAAAAATTGCCCCATTTCAATTATAAAGGTGTTTTTACAATTCACTCGATCTTTGGAACAAAACTGCATTAAAATAATTTGACTTCCGACTCATCTAAGAAAGATATTAAGGGATATTCTTCGATAAATAGAAAATATATGGAAAGCATTAAATAGGGTCTACCTTGAAATAAATGGCCATATCTTCGTCAAAAATTGCCCCCTTTTAATTATAAAGGTGTTTTTAGAATTCGCTTGATCTTTGGAACAAAACTGCATTAAAATAATTTGACTTCCGACTCATCTAAGAAAGATATTAAGGGATATTCTTCGATAAATAGAAAATATATGGAAAGCATTAAATAGGGTCTACCTTGAAATAAGTGGCCATATCTTCGTCAAAAATTGCCCCATTTCAATTATAAAAGTGTTTTTGGAATTCACGCAATCTTTGGAACAAAACTGCATTAAAATAATTTGACTTCCGACTCATCTAAGAAAGATATTAAGGGATATTCTTCGATAAATAGAAAATATATGGAAAGCATTAAATAGGGTCTACCTTGAAACAAATGGCCATATCTTTGTCAAAAATTGCCCCATATTAATTATATAGGTGTTTTTAGAATTCGCTCGATCTTCAAAATAGAACTGCATTAAAATAATTTGACTTCCGACTCATCTAAGAAAGATATTAAGGGATATTCTTCGATAAATAGAAAATATATGGAAAGCATTAAATAGGGTCTACGTTGAAATAAATGGCCATATCTTCGTAAAAAATTGCCCCATTTCAATTATAAAGGCGTTTTTAGAATTCAAGTGATCTTTGGAACAAAACTGCATTAAAATAATTTGACTTCCGACTCATCTAAGAAAGATATTAAGGGATATTCTTCGATAAATAGAAAATATATGGAAAGCATTAAATAGGGTCTACCTTGAAACAAATGGCCATATCTTCGTCCAAAATTGCCCCATTTCAATTATAAGGGTAATTTTAGAATTCGCTCGAACTTTAGAACAAAACTGCATTAAAATAATTTGACTTCCGATTCATCTAAGAAAGATATTAAGGGATATTCTTGATTAACACAAAAGCTATGGAAAGCATTAAATAGGGTCTACCTTGAAATAAATGGCCATATCTTCGTCAAAAATTGCCCCATTTCAATTATAAAAGTGTTTTTAGAATTCAGGCAATCTTTGGAACAAAACTGCATTAAAATAATTTGACTTCCGACTCATCTAAGAAAGATATTAAGGGATATTCTTCGATAAATTGAAAATATATGGAAAGCATTAAATAGGGTCTACCTTGAAATAAATGGCCATATCTTCGTCAAAAATTGCCCCATTTCAATTATAAAGGTGTTTTTAGAATTCTTTGGAACAAAGCTGCATTAAATTAATTTGACTTCCGACTCATCTTAGAAAGATATTAAAAGATATTCTTCGATTAATAGAAAATAAAAGGCAAACATTAAATAGGGTCAACCTTGAAATAAATGGCCATATCTTTGTCTCAAATTGCCCCATTTCAATTATAAAGGTGTTTTTAGAATTCACTCAATCTTTGGAACAAAACTGCATTAAAATAATTTGACTTCCGACTCATTTAAGAAAGATATTGAGGGATATTCTTGATTAACAGAAAATATTTGGAAAGCATTAAATAGGGTCTACCTTGAAATAAATGGCCATATCTTCGTCAAAAATTGCCCCATTTCAATTATAAAGGTGTTTTTAGAATTCACTCAATCTTTGGAACAAAACTGCATTAAAATAATTTGACTTCCGACTCATCTAAGAAAGATATTAAGGGATATTCTTCGATAAATAGAAAATATATGGAAAGCATTAAATAGGGTCTACCTTGAAATAAATGGCCATATCTTCGTCAAAAATTGCCCCATTTCAATTATAAAGGTGTTTTTAGAATTCACTCAATCTTTGGAACAAAACTGCATTAAAATAATTTGACTTCCGACTCATCTAAGAAAGATATTAAGGGATATTCTTCGATAAATAGAAAATATATGGAAAGCATTAAATAGGGTCTACCTTGAAATAAATGGCCATATCTTCATCAAAAATTTCCCCATTTCAATTAAAAAGGTGTTTTTAAAGTTCACTCGATCTTTGGAACAAAACTGCATTAAAATAATTTGACTTCCAACTCAGTTAAGAAAGATATTAAGGGATATTCTTGATTAATAGAAAATATATGGAAAGCATTAAATAGGGTCTACCTTGAAATAAATGGCCATATCTTCGTAAAAAATTGCCCCATTTCAATTATAAAGATGTTTTTACAATTCGCTCGACCTTTGAAAAAAAACTGCATTAAAATAATTTGACTTCCGACTCATCTAAGAAAGATATTAAGGGATATTCTTGATTAACAGAAAATATATGGAAAGCATTAAATAGGGTCTACCTTGAAATAAATGGCCATATCTTCGTCAAAAACTGCCCCATTTCAATTATAAAGGTGTTTTTAGAATTCACTCAATCTTCGAAACAAAACTGCATTAAAATAATTTGACTTCCGACTCATCTAAGAAAGATATTAAGGGATATTCTTCGATAAATTGAAAATATATGGAAAGCATTAAATAGGGTCTACCTTGAAATAAATGGCCATATCTTCGTCAAAAATTGCCCCATTTCAATTATAAAGGTGTTTTTAGAATTCCTTGGAACAAAACTGCATTAAAATAATTTGACTTCCGACTCATCTAAGAAAGATATTAAAAGATATTCTTCGATTAATAGAAAATAAAAGGCAAACATTAAATAGGGTCAACCTTGAAATAAATGGCCATATCTTTGTCTCAAATTGCCCCATTTCAATTATAAAGGTGTTTTTAGAATTCACTCAATCTTTGGAACAAAACTGCATTAAAATAATTTGACTTCCGACTCATCTAAGAAAGATATTAAGGCATATTCTTGATTAACAGAAAATATATGGAAAGCATTAAATAGGGTCTACCTTGAAATAAATGGCCATATCTTCGTCAAAAATTGCCCCATTTCAATTATAAAGGTGTTTTTAGAATTCACTCAATCTTTGGAACAAAACTGCATTAAAATAATTTGACTTCCGACTCATCTAAGAAAGATATTAAGGGATATTCTTCGATAAATAGAAAATATATGGAAAGCATTAAATAGGGTCTACCTTGAAATAAATGGCCATATCTTCGTCAAAAATTGCCCCATTTCAATTATAAAGGTGTTTTTAGAATTCACTCAATCTTTGGAACAAAACTGCATTAAAATAATTTGACTTCCGACTCATCTAAGAAAGATAT
The DNA here is from genome assembly GCF_018153295.1 of Drosophila grimshawi. NCBI lineage: Eukaryota > Metazoa > Arthropoda > Insecta > Diptera > Drosophilidae > Drosophila > Drosophila grimshawi. The sequence goes on along the minus strand of NW_025062895.1, from coordinate 198,434 downwards.
TGAGGGATATTCTTGATTAACAGAAAATATATGGAAAGCATTAAATAGGGTCTACCTTGAAATAAATGGCCATATCTTCGTCAAAAATTGCCCCATTTCAATTATAAAGGTGTTTTTAGAATTCACTCAATCTTTGGAACAAAACTGCATTAAAATAATTTGACTTCCGACTCATCTAAGAAAGATATTAAGGGATATTCTTCGATAAATAGAAAATATATGGAAAGCATTAAATAGGGTCTACCTTGAAATAAATGGCCATATCTTCGTCAAAAATTGCCCCATTTCAATTATAAAGGTGTTTTTAGAATTCACTCAATCTTTGAAATAAAACTGCATTAAAATAATTTGACTTCCGACTCATCTAAGAAAGATATTAAGGGATATTCTTCGATAAATAGAAAATATATGGAAAGCATTAAATAGGGTCTACCTTGAAATAAATGGCCATATCTTCATCAAAAATTTCCCCATTTCAATTAAAAGGTGTTTTTAAAGTTCACTCGATCTTTGGAACAAAACTGCATTAAAATAATTTGACTTCCAACTCAGCTAAGAAAGATATTAAGGGATATTCTTGATTAATAGAAAATATATGGAAAGCATTAAATAGGGTCTACCTTGAAATAAATGGCCATATCTTCGTCAAAAATTGCCCCATTTCAATTATAAAGATGTTTTTACAATTCGCTCGACCTTTGAAAAAAAACTGCATTAAAATAATTTGACTTCCGACTCATCTAAGAAAGATATTAAGGGATATTCTTGATTAACAGAAAATATATGGAAAGCATTAAATAGGGTCTACCTTGAAATAAATGGCCATATCTTCGTCAAAAACTGCCCCATTTCAATTATAAAGGTGTTTTTAGAATTCACTCAATCTTCGAAACAAAACTGCATTAAAATAATTTGACTTCCGACTCATCTAAGAAAGATATTAAGGGATATTCTTCGATAAATTGAAAATATATGGAAAGCATTAAATAGGGTCTACCTTGAAATAAATGGCCATATCTTCGTCAAAAATTGCCCCATTTCAATTATAAAGGTGTTTTTAGAATTCCTTGGAACAAAACTGCATTAAAATAATTTGACATCCGACTCATCTAACAAAGATATTAAAAGATATTCTTCGATTAATAGAAAATATAAGGCAAACATTAAATAGGGTCAACCTTGAAATAAATGGCCATATCTTTGTCTCAAATTGCCCCATTTCAATTACAAAGGTGTTTTTAGAATTCACTCAATCTTTAGAACAAAACTGCATTAAAATAATTTAACTTCCAACTCATCTAAGAAAGATATTAAGGGATATTCTTCGATTAACAGAAAATATATGGAAAGCATTAAATAGGGTCTACCTTGAAATAAATGGCCATATCTTCGTCAAAAATTGCCCCATTTCAATTATAAAGGTGTTTTTAGAATTCACTCAATCTTTGGAACAAAACTGCATTAAAATAATTTGACTTCCGACTCATCTAAGAAAGATATTAAGGGATATTCTTCGATAAATAGAAAATATATGGAAAGCATTAAATAGGGTCTACCTTGAAATAAATGGCCATATCTTCGTCAAAAATTGCCCCATTTCAATTATAAAGGTGTTTTTAGAATTCGCTCGAACTTTGGAAAAAATTTGCATTAAAATAATGTGACGTCCGACTCATCTAAGAAAGATATTAAGGGGTATTCTTGATTAACAGAAAATATATGGAAAGCATTAAATAGGGTCTACCTTGAAATAAATGGCCATATCTTCGTCAAAAATTGCCCCATTTCAATTATAAAGGTGTTTTTAGAATTCGCTCGAACTTTGGAAAAAATTTGCATTAAAATAATGTGACGTCCGACTCATCTAAGAAAGATATTAAGGGGTATTCTTGATTAACAGAAAATATATGGAAAGCATTAAATAGGGTCTATCTTGAAATAAATGGCCATATCTTCGTCAAAAATTGCCCCATTTCAATTATAAAGGTATTTTTAGAATTCACTCGATCTTTGGAACAAAACTGCATTAAAATAATTTGACTTTCGACTCATCTAAGAAAGATATTAAGGGATATTCTTGATTAACAGAAAATATATGGGAAGCATTAAATAGGGTCTACCTTGAAATAAATGGTCATATCTTCGTCAAAAATTACCCCATTTCAATTAAAAAGGTGTTTTAAGAATTCATTCAATCTTTGGAATAAAATTGCATTAAAATAGTTTGACATCCGACTCATCTAAGAAAGATATTAAGGGATATTCTTCGATTAATAGAAAATATAAGCCAAACATTAAATAGGCTCTACCTTGAAATAAATGGCCATATCTTCGTCAAAAATTGCCCCATTTCAATTATAAGGGTATTTTTAGAATTCACTTGATCTTTGGAACAAAACTGCATTAAAATAATTTGACTTCCGACTCATCTAAGAAAGATATTAAGGGATATTCTTCGATTAATAGAAAATATATCGAAAGCATTAAATAGGCTCTACCTTGAAAGAAATGGCTATATCTTCGTCAAAAATTGCCCCATTTCAATTATAAAGGTGTTTTTAGAATTCACTTGATCTTTGGAACAAAATTGCATTAAAATAAGTTGACTTCCGACTCATCTAAGAAAGATATTAAGGGATATTCTTCGATAAATAGAAAATATATGGAAAGCATTAAATAGGGTCTACCTTGAAATAAATGGCCATATCTTCGTAAAAAATTGCCCCATTTTAATTATAAAGGTGTTTTTAGAATTCACTCAATCTTTGGAACAAAAACTGCATTAAAATAATTTGACTTCCGACTCATCTAAGAAAGATATTGAGGGATATTCTTGATTAACAGAAAATATATGGAAAGCATTAAATAGGGTCTACCTTGAAATAAATGGCCATATCTTCGTCAAAAATTGCCCCATTTCAATTATAAAGGTGTTTTTAGAATTCACTCAATCTTTGGAACAAAACTGCATTAAAATAATTTGACTTCCGACTCATCTAAGAAAGATATTAAGGGATATTCTTCGATAAATAGAAAATATATGGAAAGCATTAAATAGGGTCTACCTTGAAATAAATGGCCATATCTTCGTCAAAAATTGCCCCATTTCAATTATAAAGGTGTTTTTAGAATTCACTCAATCTTTGAAATAAAACTGCATTAAAATAATTTGACTTCCGACTCATCTAAGAAAGATATTAAGGGATATTCTTCGATAAATAGAAAATATATGGAAAGCATTAAATAGGGTCTACCTTGAAATAAATGGCCATATCTTCATCAAAAATTTCCCCATTTCAATTAAAAAGGTGTTTTTAAAGTTCACTCGATCTTTGGAACAAAACTGCATTAAAATAATTTGACTTCCAACTCAGCTAAGAAAGATATTAAGGGATATTCTTGATTAATAGAAAATATATGGAAAGCATTAAATAGGGTCTACCTTGAAATAAATGGCCATATCTTCGTCAAAAATTGCCCCATTTCAATTATAAAGATGTTTTTACAATTCGCTCGACCTTTGAAAAAAAACTGCATTAAAATAATTTGACTTCCGACTCATCTAAGAAAGATATTAAGGGATATTCTTGATTAACAGAAAATATATGGAAAGCATTAAATAGGGTCTACCTTGAAATAAATGGCCATATCTTCGTCAAAAACTGCCCCATTTCAATTATAAAGGTGTTTTTAGAATTCACTCAATCTTCGAAACAAAACTGCATTAAAATAATTTGACTTCCGACTCATCTAAGAAAGATATTAAGGGATATTCTTCGATAAATTGAAAATATATGGAAAGCATTAAATAGGGTCTACCTTGAAATAAATGGCCATATCTTCGTCAAAAATTGCCCCATTTCAATTATAAAGGTGTTTTTAGAATTCCTTGGAACAAAACTGCATTAAAATAATTTGACATCCGACTCATCTAACAAAGATATTAAAAGATATTCTTCGATTAATAGAAAATATAAGGCAAACATTAAATAGGGTCAACCTTGAAAAAAATGGCCATATCTTTGTCTCAAATTGCCCCATTTCAATTACAAAGGTGTTTTTAGAATTCACTCAATCTTTAGAACAAAACTGCATTAAAATAATTTAACTTCCAACTCATCTAAGAAAGATATTAAGGGATATTCTTGATTAACAGAAAATATATGGAAAGCATTAAATAGGGTCTACCTTGAAATAAATGGCCATATCTTCGTCAAAAATTGCCCCATTTCAATTATAAAGGTGTTTTTAGAATTCACTCAATCTTTGGAACAAAACTGCATTAAAATAATTTGACTTCCGACTCATCTAAGAAAGATATTAAGGGATATTCTTCGATAAATAGAAAATATATGGAAAGCATTAAATAGGGTCTACCTTGAAATAAATGGCCATATCTTCGTCAAAAATTGCCCCATTTCAATTATGAAGGTGTTTTTAGAATTCGCTCGAACTTTGGAAAAAAATTGCATTAAAATAATGTGACGTCCGACTCATCTAAGAAAGATATTAAGGGGTATTCTTGATTAACAGAAAATATATGGAAAGCATTAAATAGGGTCTACCTTGAAATAAATGGCCATATCTTCGTCAAAAATTGCCCCATTTCAATTATAAAGATGTTTTTAGAATTCAATCGATCTTTGGAACAAAACTGCATTAAAATAATTTGACTTCCGACTCATCTAAGAAAGATATTAAGGGATATTCTTGATTAACAGAAAATATATGGAAAGCATTAAATAGGGTCTACCTTGAAATAAATGGCCATATCTTCGTCAAAAATTGCCCCATTTCAATTATAAAGGTGTTTTTAGAATTCACTCAATCTTTGGAACAAAACTGCATTAAAATAATTTGACTTCCGACTCATCTAAGAAAGATATTAAGGGATATTCATCGATAAATAGAAAATATATGGAAAGCATTAAATAGGGTCTACCTTGAAATAAATGGCCATATCTTCGTCAAAAATTGCCCCATTTCAATTATAAGGGTATTTTTACAATTCACTCGATCTTTGGAACAAAACTGCATTAAAATAATTTGACTGCCGACTCATCTAAGAAAGATATTAAGGGATATTCTTCGATAAATAGAAAATATATGGAAAGCATTAAAAAGGGTCTACCTTGAAATAAATGGCTATATCTTCGTCAAAAATTGCCCCCTTTCAATTATAAAGGTGTTTTTAGAATTCGCTCGATCTTCGGAACAAAACTGCATTGAAATAATTTGACTTCCGACTCATCTAAGAAAGATATTAAGGGATATTCTTCGATTAATAGAAAATATATGGAAAGCATTAAATAGGGTCTACCTTGAAATAAATGGCCATATCTTCGTCAAAAATTGCCCCATTTTAATTATAAAGGTGTTTTTAGAATTCACTCAATCTTTGGAACAAAACTGCATTAAAATAATTTGACTTCCGACTCATCTAAGAAAGATATTAAGGGATATTCTTCGATAAATAGAAAATATATGGAAAGCATTAAATAGGGTCTACCTTGAAATAAATGGCCATATCTTCGTCCAAAATTGCCCCATTTCAATTATAAAGGTGTTTTTAGAATTCACTCGATCTTAAGAACAAAACTGCATTAAAATAATTTGACTTCCAACTCAGCTAAGAAAGATATTAAGGGATATTCTTGATTAATAGAAAATATATGGAAAGCATTAAATAGGGTCTACCTTGAAATAAATGGCCATATCTTCGTCAAAAATTGCCCCATTTCAATTATAAAGATGTTTTTACAATTCGCTCGACCTTTGAAAAAAAACTGCATTAAAATAATTTGACTTCCGACTCATCTAAGAAAGATATTAAGGGATATTCTTGATTAACAGAAAATAAAAGGAAAGCAGTAAATAGGGTCTACCTTGAAATAAATGGCCATATCTGCGTCTAAAATTGGCCCATTTCAATTATAAAGGTGTTTTTAGAATTCACTCAATCTTTGAAATAAAACTGCATTAAAATAATTTGACTTCCGACTCATCTAAGAAAGATATTAAGGGATATTCTTCGATAAATAGAAAATATATGGAAAGCATTAAATAGGGTCTACCTTGAAATAAATGGCCATATCTTCGTCTAAAATTGCCCCATTTCAATTAAAAAGGTGTTTTTAGAATTCACTCGATCTTAGGAACAAGACTGCATTAAAATAATTTGACTTCCGACTCATCTAAGAAAGATATTAAGGGATATTCTTCGATAAATAGAAAATATATGGAAAGCATTAAATAGGGTCTACCTTGAAATAAATGGCCATATCTTCGTCAAAAATTGCCCCATTTCAATTATAAAGGTGTTTTTAGAATTCATTCAATCTTTGGAACAAAACTGCATTAAAATAATTTGACTTCCGACTCATCTAAGAAAGATATTAAGGGATATTCTTCGATAAATAGCAAATATATGGAAAGCATTAAATAGGGTCTACCTTCAAATAAATGGCCATATCTTCGTCAAAAATTGCCCCATTTCAAGTATAAAAGTGTTTTTAGAATTCACTTAATCTTTGGAACAAAACTGCATTAAAATAATTTGACTTTCGACTCATCTAAGAAAGATATTAAGGGATATTCTTCGATAAATAGAAAATATATGGAAAGCAGTAAATAGGGTCAACCTTGAAATAAATGGCCATATCTTCGTCTAAAATTGCCCGATTTTAATTATAAAGTTGTTTTTAGAATTCACTCAATCTTTGAAACAAAACTGCATTAAAATAATTTGACTTCCGACTCATCTAAGAAAGATATTAAGGCATATTCTTGATTAACAGAAAATATATGGAAAGCATTAAATAGGGTCTACCTTGAAATAAATGGCCATATCTTCGTCAAAAATTGCCCCGTTTCAATTATAAAGGTGTTTTTAGAATTCACTCAATCTTTGGAACAAAACTGCATTAAAATAATTTGACTTCCGACTCATCTAAGAAAGATATTAAGAGATACTCTTCGATAAATAGAAAATATATGAATATCATTAAATAGGGTCTACCTTGAAATAAATGGCCATATCTTCGTCAAAAATTGCCCCATTTCAATTATAAAGGTGTTTTTAGAATTCGCTCGATCTTTGGAACAAAACTGCATCAAAATAATTTGACTTCCGACTCATCTAAGAAAGATATTAAGGGATATTCTTCGATAAATAGAAAATATATGGAAAGCATTAAATAGGGTCTACCTTGAAATAAATGGCCATATCTTCGTCAAAAATTACCCCATTTCAATTATAAAGGTGTTTTTAGAATTCACTCAATCTTCGAAACAAAACTGCATTAAAATAATTTGACTTCCGACTCATCTAAGAAAGATATTAAGGGATATTCTTCGATAAATAGAAAATATCTGGAAAGCATTAAATAGGGTCTACCTTGAAATAAATGGCCATATCTTCGTAAAAAATTGCCCCATTTCAATTATAAAGGTGTTTTTAGAATTCTTTGGAACAAAACTGCATTGAAATAATTTGACTTCCGACTCATCTAAGAAAGATATTAAAAGCTATTCTTCGATTAATAGAAAATATAAGGCAAACATTAAATAGGGTCAACCTTGAAATAAATGGCCATATCTGTGTCTCAAATTGCCCCATTTCAATTATAAAGGTGTTTTTAGAATTCACTCGATCTTTGGAACAAAACTGCATTAAAATAATTTGACTTCCGACTCATCTAAGAAAGATATTAAGGGATATTCTTGATTAACAGAAAAGCTATGGAAAGCATTAAATAGGGTCTACCTTGAAATAAATGGCCATATCTTCGTCAAAAATTGCCCCATTTCAATTTTAAAAGTGTTTTTAGAATTCAGGCAATCTTTGGAACAAAACTGCATTAAAATAATTTGACTTCCGACTCATCTAAGAAAGATATTTAGCGATATTCTTCGATAAATAGAAAATATATGGAAAGCATTAAATAGGGTCTACCTTCAAATAAATGGCCATATCTTCGTAAAAAATTGCCCCATTTCAATTATAAAGGTGTTTTTAGAATTCAAGTGATCTTTGAAACAAAACTGCATTAAAATAATTTGACTTCCGACTCATCTAAGAAAGATATTAAGGGATATTCTTGATTAACAGAAAATATATGGAAAGCATTAAATAGGGTCTACCTTGAAACAAATGGCCATATCTTCGTCAAAAATTGCCCCATATTAATTATAAAGGTGTTTTTAGAATTCACTCGAACTTTGGAAAAAAACTGCATTAAAATAATTTGACTTCCGACTCATCTAAGAAAGATATTAAGGGATATTCTTCGATAAATAGAAAATATATGGAAAGCATTAAATAGGGTCTACCTTGAAATAAATGGCCATATCTTCGTCAAAAATTGCCCCATTTCAATTATAAAGGTGTTTTTACAATTCACTCGATCTTTGGAACAAAACTGCATTAAAATAATTTGACTTCCGACTCATCTAAGAAAGATATTAAGGGATATTTTTCGATAAATAGAAAATATATGGAAAGCATTAAATAGGGTCTACCTTGAAATAAATGGCCATATCTTCGTCAAAAATTGCCCCCTTTTAATTATAAAGGTGTTTTTAGAATTCGCTTGATCTTTGGAACAAACTGCATTAAAATAATTTGACTTCCGACTCATCTAAGAAAGATATTAAGGGATATTCTTCGATAAATAGAAAATATATGGAAAGCATTAAATAGGGTCTACCTTGAAATAAGTGGCCATATCTTCGTCAAAAATTGCCCCATTTCAATTATAAAGGTGTTTTTAGAATTCACGCAATCTTTGGAACAAAACTGCATTAAAATAATTTGACTTCCGACTCATCTAAGAAAGATATTAAGGGATATTCTTCGATAAATAGAAAATATATGGAAAGCATTAAATAGGGTCTACCTTGAAACAAATGGCCATATCTTCGTCCAAAATAGCCCCATTTCAATTATAAGGGTAATTTTAGAATTCGCTCGATCTTTGGAACAAAACTGCATTAAAATAATTTGACTTCCGACTCATCTAAGAAAGATATTAAGGGATATTCTTGATTAACAGAAAAGCTATGGAAAGCATTAAATAGGGTCTACCTTGAAATAAATGGCCACATCTTCGTCAAAAAATGCCCCATTTCAATTATAAAGGTGTTTTTAGAATTCAAGTGATCTTTGGAACAAAACTGAATTAAAATAATTTGACTTCCGACTCATCTAAGAAAGATATTAAGGGATATTCTTGATTAACAGAAAATATATGGAAAGCATTAAATAGGGTCTACCTTGAAACAAATGGCCATATCTTCGTCAAAAATTGCCCCATATTAATTATAAAGGTGTTTTTAGAATTCACTCAATCTTCGAAATAAAACTGCATTAAAATAATTTGACTTCCGACTCATCTAAGAAAGATATTAAGGGATATTCTTCGATAAATAGAAAATATATGGAAAGCATTAAATAGGGTCTACCTTGAAATAAATGGCCATATCTTCGTAAAAAATTGCCCCATTTCAATTATAATGGTGTTTTAAGAATTCAAGTGATCTTTGAAACAAAACTGCATTAAAATAATTTGACTTCCGACTCATCTAAGAAAGATATTAAGGGATATTCTTCGATAAATAGAAAATATATGGAAAGCATTAAATAGGGTCTACCTTGAAACAAATGGCCATATCTTCGTCCAAAATAGCCCCATTTCAATTATAAGGGTAATTTTAGAGTTCGCTCGACCTTTGGAACAAAACTTCATTAAAATAATTTGACGTCCGACTCATCTAAGAAAGATATTAAGGGGTATTCTTGATTAACAGAAAATATATGGAAAGCATTAAATAGGGTCTACCTTGAAATAAATGGCCATATCTTCGTCAAAAATTGCCCCATTTCATTTATAAAAGTGTTTTTAGAATTCACTCGATCTTTGAAACAAAACTGCATTAAAATAATTTGACTTCCGACTCATCTAAGAAAGATATTAAGGGATATTCTTCGATAAATTGAAAATATATGGAAAGCATTAAATAGGGTCTACCTTGAAATAAATGGCCATATCTTCGTCAAAAATTGCCCCATTTCAATTATAAAGGTGTTTTTAGAATTCTTTGGAACAAAGCTGCATTAAATTAATTTGACTTCCGACTCATCTTAGAAAGATATTAAAAGATATTCTTCGATTAATAGAAAATAAAAAGGCAAACATTAAATAGGGTCAACCTTGAAATAAATGGCCATATCTTTGTCTCAAATTGCCCCATTTCAATTGTAAAGGTGTTTTTAGAATTCACTCAATCTTTGGAACAAAACTGCATTAAAATAATTTGACTTCCGACTCATCTAAGAAAGATATTAAGGGATATTCTTGATTAACAGAAAATATATGGAAAGCATTAAATAGGGTCTACCTTGAAATAAATGGCCATATCTTCGTCAAAAATTGCCCCATTTCAATTATAAAGGTGTTTTTAGAATTCACTCAATCTTTGGAACAAAACTGCATTAAAATAATTTGACTTCCGACTCATCTAAGAAAGATATTAAGGGATATTCTTCGATAAATAGAAAATATATGGAAAGCATTAAATAGGGTCTACCTTGAAATAAATGTCCATATCTTCGTCAAAAATTTCCCCCTTCAATTATAAAGGTGTTTTTAGAATTCACTCAATCTTTGGAACAAAACTGCATTAAAATAATTTGACTTCCGACTCATCTAAGAAAGATATTAAGGGATATTCTTCGATAAATAGAAAATATATGGAAAGCATTAAATAGGGTCTACCTTGAAATAAATGGCCATATCTTCATCAAAAATTTCCCCATTTCAATTAAAAAGGTGTTTTTAAAGTTCACTCGATCTTTGGAACAAAACTGCATTAAAATAATTTGACTTCCAACTCAGTTAAGAAAGATATTAAGGGATATTCTTGATTAATAGAAAATATATGGAAAGCATTAAATAGGGTCTACCTTGAAATAAATGGCCATATCTTCGTAAAAAATTGCCCCATTTCAATTATAAAGATGTTTTTACAATTCGCTCGACCTTTGAAAAAAAACTGCATTAAAATAATTTGACTTCCGACTCATCTAAGAAAGATATTAAGGGATATTCTTGATTAACAGAAAATATATGGAAAGCATTAAATAGGGTCTACCTTGAAATAAATGGCCATATCTTCGTCAAAAACTGCCCCATTTCAATTATAAAGGTGTTTTTAGAATTCACTCAATCTTCGAAACAAAACTGCATTAAAATAATTTGACTTCCGACTCATCTAAGAAAGATATTAAGGGATATTCTTCGATAAATTGAAAATATATGGAAAGCATTAAATAGGGTCTACCTTGAAATAAATGGCCATATCTTCGTCAAAAATTGCCCCATTTCAATTATAAAGGTGTTTTTAGAATTCCTTGGAACAAAACTGCATTAAAATAATTTGACTTCCGACTCATCTAAGAAAGATATTAAAAGATATTCTTCGATTAATAGAAAATAAAAGGCAAACATTAAATAGAGTCAACCTTGAAATAAATGGCCATATCTTTGTCTCAAATTGCCCCATTTCAATTATAAAGGTGTTTTTAGAATTCACTCAATCTTTGGAACAAAACTGCATTAAAATAATTTGACTTCCGACTCATCTAAGAAAGATATTGAGGGATATTCTTGATTAACAGAAAATATATGGAAAGCATTAAATAGGGTCTACCTTGAAATAAATGGCCATATCTTCGTCAAAAATTGCCCCATTTCAATTATAAAGGTGTTTTTAGAATTCACTCAATCTTTGGAACAAAACTGCATTAAAATAATTTGACTTCCGACTCATCTAAGAAAGATATTAAGGGATATTCTTCGATAAATAGAAAATATATGGAAAGCATTAAATAGGCTCTACCTTGAAATAAATGGCCATATCTTCGTCAAAAAATTGCCCCATTTCAATTATAAAGGTGTTTTTAGAATTCACTCAATCTTTGGAACAAAACTGCATTAAAATAATTTGACTTCCGACTCATCTAAGAAAGATATTAAGGGATATTCTTCGATAAATAGAAAATATATGGAAAGCATTAAATAGGGTCTACCTTGAAATAAATGGCCATATCTTCATCAAAAATTTCCCCATTTCAATTAAGAAGGTGTTTTTAAAGTTCACTCGATCTTTGGAACAAAACTGCATTAAAATAATTTGACTTCCAACTCAGCTAAGAAAGATATTAAGGGATATTCTTGATTAATAGAAAATATATGGAAAGCATTAAATAGGGTCTACCTTGAAATAAATGGCCATATCTTCGTCAAAAATTGCCCCATTTCAATTATAAAGATGTTTTTACAATTCGCTCGACCTTTGAAAAAAAACTGCATTAAAATAATTTGACTTCCGACTCATCTAAGAAAGATATTAAGGGATATTCTTGATTAACAGAAAATATATGGAAAGCATTAAATAGGGTCTACCTTGAAATAAATGGCCATATCTTCGTAAAAAATTGCCCGATTTTAATTATAAAGGTGTTTTTAGAATTCACTTAATCTTTGAAATAAAAACTGCATTAAAATAATTTGACTTCCGACTCATCTAAGAAAGATATTAAAGCATATTCTTGATTAACAGAAAATATATGGAAAGCATTAAATAGGGTCTACCTTGAAATAAATGGCCATATCTTCGTCTAAAATTGCCCCATTTCAATTAAAAAGGTGTTTTTAGAATTCACTCGATCTTAGGAACAAGACTGCATTAAAATAATTTGACTTCCGACTCATCTAAGAAAGATATTAAGGGATATTCTTCGATAAATAGAAAATATATGGAAAGCATTAAATAGGGTCTACCTTGAAATAAATGGCCATATCTTCGTCAAAAATTGCCCCATTTCAATTATAAAAGTGTTTTTAGAATTCACTCAATCTTTGGAACAAAACTGCATTAAAATAATTTGACTTCCGACTCATCTAAGAAAGATATTAAGGGATATTCTTCGATAAATAGAAAATATATGGAAAGCATTAAATTGGGTCTACCTTCAAATAAATGGCCATATCTTCGTCAAAAATTGCCCCATTTCAAGTATAAAAGTGTTTTTAGAATTCACTTGATCTTTGGAACAAAACTGCATTAAAATAATTTGACTTCCGACTTATCTAAGAAAGATATTAAGGGATATTCTTGATTAACAGAAAATATATGGAAAGCATTAAATACGGTCTACCTTGAAATAAATGGCCATATGTTCGTCAAAAATTGCCCGATTTTAATTATAAAGCTGTTTTTAGAATTCACTCAATCTTTGAAACAAAAACTGCATTAAAATAATTTGACTTCCGACTCATCTAAGAAAGATATTAAGGGATATTCTTCGATAAATAGAAAATATATGGAAAGCATTAAAAAAGGGTCTACCTTGAAATAAATGGCTATATCTTCGTCAAAAATTGCCCCCTTTCAATTATAAAGGTGTTTTTAGAATTCGCTCGATCTTCGAAACAAAACTGCATTAAAATAATTTGACTTCCAACTCAGCTAAGAAAGATATTAAGGGATATTCTTGATTAATAGAAAATATATGGAAAGCATTAAATAGGGTCTACCTTGAAATAAATGGCCATATCTTCGTCAAAAATTGCCCCATTTCAATTATAAAGATGTTTTTACAATTCGCTCGACCTTTGAAAAAAAACTGCATTAAAATAATTTGACTTCCGACTCATCTAAGAAAGATATTAAGGGATATTCTTGATTAACAGAAAATATATGGAAAGCATTAAATAGGGTCTACCTTGAAATAAATGGCCATATGTTCGTCAAAAATTGCCCGATTTTAATTATAAAGCTGTTTTTAGAATTCACTCAATCTTTGAAATAAAACTGCACTAAAATAATTTGACTTCCGACTCATCTAAGAAAGATATTAAGGCATATTCTTGATTAACAGAAAATATATGGAAAGCATTAAATAGGGTCTACCTTGAAATAAATGGCCATATCTTCGTCAAAAAATTTCCCCATTTCAATTAAAAAGGTGTTTTTAGAATTCGCTCGATCTTAGGAACAAGACTGCATTAAAATAATTTGACTTCCGACTCATCTAAGAAAGATATTAAGGGATATTCTTCGATAAATATAAAATATATGGAAAGCATTAAATAGGGTCTACCTTGAAATAAATGGCCATATCTTCGTCAAAAATTGCCCCATTTCAATTATAAAGGTGTTTTTAGAATTCACTCAATCTTTGGAACAAAACTGCATTAAAATAATTTGACTTCCGACTCATCTAAGAAAGATATTAAGGGATATTCTTCGATAAATAGAAAATATATGGAAAGCATTAAATAGGGTCTACCTTCAAATAAATGGCCATATCTTCGTCAAAAATTGCCCCATTTCAAGTATAAAAGTGTTTTTAGAATTTCGATTGATTTTTGGAACCAAACTGCCATTAAACTAATTTGAACTTCCGACTCATCTAAGAAAGATATTAAGAGATATTCTTCGATTAATAGAAAATATATGGAAAGCATTAAATAGGGTCTACCTTGAAATAAATGGCCATATCTTCGTCCAAAATTGCCCCATTTCAATTATAAAGGTGTTTTTAGAATTCACTCAATCTTTGGAACAAAACTGCATTAAAATAATTTGACTTCCGACTCATCTAAGAAAGATATTAAGGGATATTCTTGATTAACAGAAAATATATGGAAAGCATTAAATAGGGTCACCTTGAAATAAATGGCCATATCTTCGTCAAAATTGCCCCGTTTCAATTATAAAGGTGTTTTTAGAATTCACTCAATCTTTGGAACAAAACTGCATTAAAATAATTTGACTTCCGACTCATCTAAGAAAGATATTAAGAGATATTCTTCGATAAATAGAAAATATATGGAAAGCATTAAATAGGGTCTACCTTGAAATAAATGGCCATATCTTCGTCCAAAATTGCCCCATTTCAATTATAAAGGTGTTTTTAGAATTCACTCGATCTTTGGAACAAAAACTGCCTTAAAATAATTTGACTTCCGACTCATCTAAGAAAGATATTAAGGGATATTCTTCGATAAATAGAAAATATATGGAAAGCATTAAATAGGGTCTACGTTGAAATAAATGGCCATATCTTCGTCAAAAATTACCCCATTTCAATTATAAAGGTGTTTTTAGAATTCACTTACTGCGAAACAAAACTGCATTAAAATAATTTGACTTCCGACTCATCTAAGAAAGATATTAAGGGATATTCTTCGATAAATAGAAAATATCTGGAAAGCATTAAATAGGGTCTACCTTGAAATAAATGGCCATATCTTCGTCAAAAATTGCCCCATTTCAATTATAAAGGTGTTTTTAGAATTCTTTCTTGAACAAAACTGCATTGAAATAATTTGACTTCCGACTCATCTAAGAAAGATATTAAAAGCTATTCTTCGATTAATAGAAAATATAAGGCAAACATTAAATAGGGTCAACCTTGAAATAAATGGCCATATCTGCGTCTCAAATTGCCCCATT
This sequence comes from Drosophila grimshawi, assembly GCF_018153295.1. Lineage (NCBI taxonomy): Eukaryota > Metazoa > Arthropoda > Insecta > Diptera > Drosophilidae > Drosophila > Drosophila grimshawi. The sequence continues at coordinate 182,912 of NW_025062895.1, read as the reverse complement.
TCAATTATAAAGGTGTTTTTAGAATTCAAGTGATCTTTGAAACAAAACTGCATTAAAATAATTTGACTTCCGACTCATCTAAGAAAGATATTAAGGGATATTCTTGATTAACAGAAAATATATGGAAAGCATTAAATAGGGTCTACCTTGAAACAAATGGCCATATCTTCGTCAAAAATTGCCCCATATTAATTATAAAGGTGTTTTTAGAATTCACTCAATCTTCGAAATAAAAGTGCATTAAAATAATTTACTTCCGACTCATCTAAGAAAGATATTAAGGGATATTCTTCGATAAATAGAAAATATATGGAAAGCATTAAATAGGGTCTACCTTGAAATAAATGGCCATATCTTCGTCAAAAATTGCCCCATTTCAATTATAAAGGTGTTTTTACAATTCACTCGATCTTTGGAATAAAACTGCATTAAAATAATTTGACTTCCGACTCATCTAAGAAAGATATTAAGGGATATTCTTCGATAAATAGAAAATATATGGAAAGCATTAAATAGGGTCTACCTTGAAATAAATGGCCATATCTTCGTCAAAAATTGCCCCATTTCAATTATAAAGGTGTTTTTAGAATTCAGGCAACCTTTGGAACAAAACTGCATTAAAATAATTTGACTTCCGACTCATCTAAGAAAGATATTAAGGGATATTCTTCGATAAATAGAAAATATATGGAAAGCATTAAATAGGGTCTACCTTGAAATAAATGGCCATATCTTCGTCAAAAATTGCCCCATTTCAATTATAAAGGTGTTTTTAGAATTCAAGTGATCTTTGAAACAAAACTGCATTAAAATAATTTGACTTCCGACTCATCTAAGAAAGATATTAAGGGATATTCTTGATAAATAGAAAATATATGGAAAGCATTAAATAGGGTCTACCTTGAAACAAATGGCCATATCTTCGTCAAAAAATTGCCCCATATTAATTATAAAGGTGTTTTTAGAATTCACTCAATCTTTGAAATAAAACTGCATTAAAATAATTTGACTTCCGACTCATCTAAGAAAGATATTAAGGGATATTCTTCGATAAATAGAAAATATATGGAAAGCATTAAATAGGGTCTACCTTGAAATAAATGGCCATATCTTCGTCAAAAATTGCCCCATTTCAATTATAAAGGTGTTTTTACAATTCACTCGATCTTTGGAACAAAACTGCATTAAAATAATTTGACTTCCGACTCATCTAAGAAAGATATTAAGGGATATTCTTCGATAAATAGAAAATATATGGAAAGCATTAAATAGGGTCTACCTTGAAATAAATGGCCATATCTTCGTCAAAAATTGCCCCCTTTTAATTATAAAGGTGTTTTTAGAATTCGCTCGATTTATGGAACAAAACTGCATTAAAATAATTTGACTTCCGACTCATCTAAGAAAGATATTAAGGGATATTCTTCGATAAATAGAAAATATATGGAAAGCATTAAATAGGGTCTACCTTGAAATAAGTGGCCATATCTTCGTCAAAAATTGCCCCATTTCAATTATAAAAGTGTTTTTAGAATTCACGCAATCTTTGGAACAAAACTGCATTAAAATAATTTGACTTCCGACTCATCTAAGAAAGATATTAAGGGATATTCTTCGATAAATAGAAAATATATGGAAAGCATTAAATAGGGTCTACCTTGAAATAAATGGCCATATCTTCGTCCAAAATTGCCCCATTTCAATAATAAGAGTAATTTTAGAATTCACTCGATCTTTGGAACAAAACTGCATTAAAATAATTTGACTTCCGATTCATCTAAGAAAGATATTAAGGGATATTCTTCGATTAACAGAAAAGCTATGGAAAGCATTAAATAGGGTCTACCTTGAAATAAATGGCCATATCTTCGTCAAAAATTGCCCCATTTCAATTATAAAGGTGTTTTTAGAATTCAAGCGATCTTTGGAACAAAACTGAATTAAAATAATTTGACTTCCGACTCATCTAAGAAAGATATTAAGGGATATTCTTGATTAATAGAAAATATATGGAAAGCATTAAATAGGGTCTACCTTGAAACAAATGGCCATATCTTCGTCAAAAATTGCCCCATTTTAATTATAAAGGTGTTTTTAGAATTCACTCAATCTTCGAAATAAAACTGCATTAAAATAATTTGACTTCCAACTCATCTAAGAAAGATATTAAGGGATATTCTTCGATAAATAGAAAATATATGGAAAGCATTAAATAGGGTCTACCTTGAAATAAATGGCCATATCTTCGTCTAAAATTGCCCCATTTCAATTATAAAGGTGTTTTTAGAATTCAAGTGATCTTTGGAACAAAACTGCATTAAAATAATTTGACTTCCGACTCATCTAAGAAAGATATTAAGGGATATTCTTCGATAAATAGAAAATATATGGAAAGCATTAAATAGGGTCTACCTTGAAACAAATGGCCATATCTTCGTCCAAAATTGCCCCATTTCAATTATAAGGGTGATTTTAAAATTCGCTCGATCTTTGGAGCAAAACTGCATTAAAATAATTTGACTTCCGACTCATCTAAGAAAGATATTAAGGGATATTCTTCGATTAATAGAAAAGCTATGGAAAGCATTAAATAGGGTCTACCTTGAAATAAATGGCCATATCTTCGTCAAAAATTGCCCCATATCAATTATAAAAGTGTTTTTACAATTCACTCGATCTTTGGAACAAAACTGCATTAAAATAATTTGACTTCCGACTCATCTAAGAAAGATATTAAGGGATATTCTTCGATAAATAGAAAATATATGGAAAGCATTAAATAGGGTCTACCTTGAAATAAATGGCCATATCTTCGTAAAAAATTGCCCCATTTCAATTATAAAGGTGTTTTTAGAATTCTCTCGATCTTTGGAACAAAACTGCATTAAAATAATTTGACTTCCGACTCATCTAAGAAAGATATTAAGGGATATTCTTGATTAACAGAAAATATATGGAAAGCATTAAATAGGGTCTACCTTGAAATAAATGGCCATATCTTCGTCAAAAATTGCCCCATATTAATTATAAAGGTGTTTTTAGAATTCACTTAATCTTCGAAACAAAACTGCATTAAAATAATTTGACTTCCGACTCATCTAAGAAAGATATTAAGGGATATTCTTCGATAAATAGAAAATATATGGAAAGCATTAAATAGGGTCTACCTTGAAATAAATGGCCATATCTTCGTCCAAAATTGCCCCATTTCAATTATAAAGGTGTTTTTACAATTCACTCGATCTTTGGAACAAAACTGCATTAAAATAATTTGACTTCCGACTCATCTAAGAAAGATATTAAGGGATATTCTTCGATAAATAGAAAATATATGGAAAGCATTAAATAGGGTCTACCTTGAAATAAATGGCCATATCTTCGTCAAAAATTGCCCCTTTCAATTATAAAGGTGTTTTTAAAATTCGCTCGATCTTTGGAACAAAACTGCATTAAAATAATGTGACTTCCGACTCATCTAAGAAAGATATTAAGGGATATTCTTGATTAACAGAAAATATATGGAAAGCATTAAATAGGGTCTACCTTGAAATAAATGGCCATATCTTCGTAAAAAATTGCCCCATTTTAATTATAAAGGTGTTTTTAGAATTCACTCAATCTTTGGAACAAAACTGCATTAAAATAATGTGACTTCCGACTCATCTAAGAAAGATATTAAGGGATATTCTTCGATAAATAGAAAATATATGGAAAGCATTAAATAGGGTCTACCTTGAAATAAATGGCCATATCTTCGTCAAAAATTGCCCCATTTCAATTATAAAGATGTTTTTACAATTCGCTCGACCTTTGAAAAAAAACTGCATTAAAATAATTTGACTTCCGACTCATCTAAGAAAGATATTAAGGGATATTCTTCGAATAATAGAAAATATATGGAAAGCATTAAATAGGGTCTACCTTGAAATAAATGGCCATATCTTCGTCAAAAATTGCCCCATTTCAATTATAAAGGTGTTCTTAGAATTCAATCGATCTTTGGAACAAAACTGCATTAAAATTATTTGACTTCCGACTCATCTAAGAAAGATATTTAATGATATTCGTCGATTAATAGAAAATATAAGCCAAACATTAAATAGGGTCAACCTTGAAATAAATGGCCATATCTTTGTCTCAAATTGCCCCATTTCAATTATAAAGGTGTTTTTAGAATTCACTCAATATTTGGAACAAAACTGCATTAAAATAATTTGACTTCCGACTCATCTAAGAAAGATATTAGGGGGTATTTTTCGATAAATAGAAAATATATGGAAAGCATTAAATAGGGTCTACCTTGAAATAAATGGCCATATCTTTGTCTCAAATTGCCCCATTTCAATTATAAAGGTGTTTTTAGAATTCACTTAATCTTCGAAACAAAACTGCATTAAAATAATTTGACTTCCGACTCATCTAAGAAAGATATTAAGGGATATTCTTGATTAACAGAAAAGCTATGGAAAGCATTAAATAGGGTCTACCTTGAAATAAATGGCCACATCTTCGTCAAAAATTGCCCCATTTCAATTATAAAGGTGTTTTTAGAATTCAAGTGATCTTTGGAACAAAACTGAATTAAAATAATTTGACTTCCGACTCATCTAAGAAAGATATTAAGGGATATTCTTGATTAACAGAAAATATATGGAAAGCATTAAATAGGGTCTACCTTGAAACAAATGGCCATATCTTCGTCAAAAATTGCCCCATATTAATTATAAAGGTGTTTTTAGAATTCACTCAATCTTCGAAATAAAACTGCATTAAAATAATTTGACTTCCGACTCATCAAAGAAAGATATTAAGGGATATTCTTCGATAAATAGAAAATATATGGAAAGCATTAAATAGGGTCTACCTTGAAATAAATGGCCATATCTTCGTAAAAAATTGCCCCATTTCAATTATAATGGTGTTTTAAGAATTCAAGTGATCTTTGAAACAAAACTGCATTAAAATAATTTGACTTCCGACTCATCTAAGAAAGATATTAAGGGATATTCTTCGATAAATAGAAAATATATGGAAAGCATTAAATAGGGTCTACCTTGAAACAAATGGCCATATCTTCGTCCAAAATAGCCCCATTTCAATTATAAAGGTGTTTTTAGAATTCACTCGATCTTTGGAACAAGACTGCATTAAAATAATTTGACTTCCGACTCATCTAAGAAAGATATTAAGGGATATTCTTCGATTAACAGAAAATATATGGAAAGCATTAAATAGGGTCTACCTTGAAATAAATGGCCATATCTTCGTCAAAAATTGCCCCATTTCAATTATAAAGGTGTTTTTAGAATTCAGGCAATCTTTGGAACAAAACTGCATTAAAATAATTTGACTTCCGACTCATCTAAGAAAGATATTAAGGGATATTCTTCGATAAATAGAAAATATATGGAAAGCATTAAATAGGGTCTACCTTGAAATAAATGGCCATATCTTCGTCAAAAATTGCCCCATTTCAATTATAAAGGTGTTTTTAGAATTCAAGTGATCTTTGGAACAAAACTGCATTAAAATAATTTGACTTCCGACTCATCTAAGAAAGATATTAAGGGATATTCTTGATTAACAGAAAATATATGGAAAGCATTAAATAGGGTCTACCTTGAAACAAATGGCCATATCTTCGTCAAAAATTGCCCCATATTAATTATAAAGGTGTTTTTAGAATTCACTTAATCTTCGAAATAAAACTGCATTAAAATAATTTGACTTCCGACTCATCTAAGAAAGATATTAAGGGATATTCTTCGATAAATAGAAAATATATGGAAAGCATTAAATAGGGTCTACCTTGAAATAAATGGCCATATCTTCGTCCAAAATCGCCCCATTTCAATTATAGAGGTGTTTTTACAAATCACTCAATCTTTGGAAGAAAACTGCATTAAAATAATTTGACTTCCGACTCATCTAAGAAAGATATTAAGGGATATTCTTCGATAAATAGAAAATATATGGAAAGCATTAAATAGGGTCTACCTTGAAATAAATGGCCATATCTTCGTCAAAAATTGCCCCCTTTCAATTACAAAGGTGTTTTTAGAATTCGCTCAATCTTTGGAACAAAACTGCATTAAAATAATGTGACTTCGGACTCATCTAAGAAAGATATTAAGGGATATTCTTGATTAACAGAAAATATATGGAAAGCATTAAATAGGGTCTACCTTGAAATAAATGGCCATATCTTCGTAAACAATTGCCCCATTTTAATTATAAAGGTGTTTTTAGAATTCACTCAATCTTTGGAACAAAACTGCATTAAAATAATTTGACTTCCGACTCATCTAAGAAATATATTAAGGGATATTCTTCGATAAATAGAAAATATATGGAAAGCATTAAATAGGGTCTACCTTGAAATAAATGTCCATATCTTCGTCCAAAACTGCCCCATTTCAATTATAAATGTGTTTTTAAAGTTCACTCGATCTTAGGAACAAAACTGCATTAAAATAATTTGACTTCCAACTCAGCTAAGAAAGATATTAAGGGATATTCTTGATTAATAGAAAATATATGGAAAGCATTAAATAGGGTCTACCTTGAAATAAATGGCCATATCTTCGTCAAAAATTGCCCCATTTCAATTATAAAGATGTTTTTACAATTCGCTCGACCTTTGAGAAAAAAACTGCATTAAAATAATTTGACTTCCGACTCATCTAAGACAGATATTAAGAGATATTCTTCGAATAATAGACCCTATATGGAAAAGCATTAAATACGGTCTACCTTGAAATAAATGGCCATATCTTCGTCAAAAATTGCCCCATTTTAATTATAAAGGTGTTTTTCGAATTCAATCGATCTTTGGAACAAAACTGCATTAAAATAATTTGACTTCCGACTCATCTAAGAAAGATATTTAGAGATATTCGTCGATTAATAGAAAATATAAGCCAAACATTAAATAGGGTCAACCTTGAAATAAATGGCCATATCTTTGTCTCAAATTGCCCCATTTCAATTATAAAGGTGTTTTTAGAATTCACTCAATATTTGGAACAAAACTGCATTAAAATAATTTGACTTCCGACTCATCTAAGAAAGATATTAGGGGGTATTTTTCGATAAATAGAAAATATATGGAAAGCATTAAATAGGGTCTACCTTGAAATAAATGGCCATATCTTTGTCTCAAATTGCCCCATTTCAATTATAAAGGTGTTTTTAGAATTCACTTAATCTTCGAAACAAAACTGCATTAAAATAATTTGACTTCCGACTCATCTAAGAAAGATATTAAGGGATATTCTTCGATAAATAGAAAACATATGGAAAGCATTAAATAGGGTCTACCTTGAAATAAATGGCCATATCTTCGTAAAAAATTGCCCCATTTCAATTATAATGGTGTTTTTAGAATTCTCTTTGGAACAAAACTGCATTAAAATAATTTGACTTCCGACTCATCTAAGAAAGATATTAAAAGATATTCTTCAATTAATAGAAAATATAAGGCAAACATTAAATAGGGTCAACCTTGAAATAAATGGCCATATCTTTGTCTCAAATTGCCCCATTTCAATTATAAAGGTGTTTTTGGAATTCACTCAATCTTTGGAACAAAACTGCATTAAAATAATTTGACTTCCGACTCATCTAAGAAAGATATTAAGGGATATTCTTCGATAAATAGAAAATATATGGAAAGCATTAAATAGGGTCTACCTTGAAATAAATGGTCATATCTTCGTCAAAAATTACCCCATTTCAATTAAAAAGGTGTTTTAAGAATTCACTCGATCTTTGGAACAAAACTGCATTAAAATAATTTGACTTCCGACTCATCTAAGGAAGATATTAGGGGGTATTTTTCGATAAATAGAAAATATATGGAAAGCATTAAATAGGGTCTACCTTGAAATAAATGGCCATATCTTTGTCTCAAATTGCCCCATTTCAATTATAAAGGTGTTTTAAGAATTCACTTAATCTTCGAAACAAAAACTGCATTAAAATAATTTGACTTCCGACTCATCTAAGAAAGATATTAAGGGATATTCTTCGATAAATAGAAAACATATGGAAAGCATTAAATAGGGTCTACCTTGAAATAAATGGCCATATCTTCGTCAAAAATTGCCCCATTTCAATTATAAAGGTGTTTTTTAGAATTCTTTGGAACAAAACTGCATTAAAATAATTTGACTTCCGACTCATCTAAGAAAGATATTAAAAGATATTCTTCGATTAATAGAAAATATAAGGCAAACATTAAATACGGTCAACCTTGAAATAAATGGCCATATCTTTGTCTCAAATTGCCCCATTTCAATTAAAAAGGTGTTTTTAGAATTCACTCAATCTTTGGAACAAAACTGCATTAAAATAATTTGACTTCCGACTCATCTAAGAAAGATATTAAGGGATATTCTTCGATAAATAGAAAATATATGGAAAGCATTAAATAGGGTCTACCTTGAAATAAATGGCCATATCTTCGTCAAAAATTGCCCCCTTTCAATTATAAAGATGTTTTTAGAATTCGCTCGATCTTTGGAACAAAACTGCATTAAAATAATTTGACTTCCGACTCATCTAAGAAATATATTAAGGGATATTCTTGATTAACAGAAAATATATGGAAAGCATTAAATAGGGTCTACCTTGAAATAAATGGCCATATCTTCGTCAAAAATTGCCCCATTTCAATTAAAAAGTGTTTTTAGAATTCACTCAATCTTTGGAACAAAACTGCATTAAAATAATTTGACTTCCGACTCATCTAAGAAAGATATTAAGGGATATTCTTCGATAAATAGAAAATATATGGAAAGCATTAAATAGGGTCTACCTTGAAATAAATGGCCATATCTTCGTCAAAAATTGCCCCATTTCAATTAAAAAGGTGTTTTTAGAACTCACATGATCTTTGGAACAAAACTGCATTAAAATAATTTGACTTCCGACTCATCTAAGAAAGATATTAAGGGATATTCTTCGACAAATAGAAAATATATGGAAAGCATTAAATAGGGTCTACCTTGAAATAAATGGCCATATCTTCGTCAAAAATTGCCCCATTTAAATTATAAAGGTGTTTTTAGAATTCTTTGGAACAAAGCTGCATTAAATAAATTTGACTTCCGACTCATCTTAGAAAGATATTAAAAGATATTCTTCGATTAATAGAAAATATAAGGCAAACATTAAATAGGGTCAACCTTGAAATAAATGGCCATATCTTTGTCTCAAATTGCCCCATTTCAATTATAAAGGTGTTTTTAGAATTCACTCAATCTTTGGAACAAAACTGCATTAAAATAATTTGACTTCCGGCTCATCTAAGAAAGATATTGAGGGATATTCTTGATAAACAGAAAATATATGGAAAGCATTAAATAGGGTGTACCTTGAAATAAATGGCCATATCTTCGTCAAAAATTGCCCCATTTCAATTATAAAGGTGTTTTTAGAATTCACTCAATCTTTGGAACAAAACTGCATTAAAATAATTTGACTTCCGACTCATCTAAGAAAGATATTGAGGGATATTCTTTGATAAATTGAAAATATATGGAAAGCATTAAATAGGGTCTACCTTGAAATAAATGGCCATATCTTCGTCAAAAATTGCCCCATTTCAATTAAAATGGTGTTTTTAGAATTCACTCGATCTTTGAAACAAAACTGCATTAAAATAATTTGACTTCCGACTCATCTAAGAAAGATATTAAGGGATATTCTTCGACAAATAGAAAATATATGGAAAGCATTAAATAGGGTCTACCTTGAAATAAATGGCCATATCTTCGTCAAAAAATGACCTATTTCAATTTAAAAGGTGTTTTTAGACATCACTCGATCTTTGAAACAAAACTGCATTAAAATAATTTGACTTCCGACTCATCTAAGAAAGATATTAAGGGATATTCTTGATTAACAGAAAATATATGGAAAGCATTAAATAGGGTCTACCTTGAAATAAATGGCCATATCTTCGTCAAAAATTGCCCCCTTTCAATTATAAAGATGTTTTTAGAATTCGCTCGATCTTTGGAACAAAACTGCATTAAAATAATTTGACTTCCGACTCATCTAAGAAAGATATTAAGGGATATTCTTGATTAACAGAAAATATATGGAAAGCATTAAATAGGGTCTACCTTGAAATAAATGGCCATATCTTCGTCAAAAATTGTCCCATTTCAATTATAAAGGTGTTTTTAGAATTCACTCAGTCTTTGGAACAAAACTGCATTAAAATAATTTGACTTCCGACTCATCTAAAAAAGATATTAAGGGATATTCTTCGATAAATAGAAAATATATGGAAAGCATTAAATAGGGTCTACCTTGAAATAAATGGCCATATCTTCGTCAAAAATTGCCCCATTTCAATTAAAAAGGTGTTTTTAGAATTCACTTGATCTTTGGAACAAAACTGCATTAAAATAATTTGACTTCCGACTCATCTAAGAAAGATATTAAGGGATATTCTTCGACAAATAGAAAATATATGGAAAGCATTAAATAGGGTCTACCTTGAAATAAATGGCCATATCTTCGTAAAAAATTGCCCCATTTCAATTATAAAGGTGTTTTTAGAATTCTTTGGAACAAAACTGCATTAAATTAATTTGACTTCCGACTCATCTTAGAAAGATATTCTTCGATTAATAGAAAATATAAGGCAAACATTAAATAGGGTCAACCTTGAAATAAATGGCCATATCTTTGTCTCAAATTGCCCCATTTCAATTATAAAGGTGTTTTTAGAATTCACTCAATCTTTGGAACAAAACTGCATTAAAATAATTTGACTTCCCGACTCATCTAAGAAAGATATTGAGGGATATTCTTGATTAACAGACAATATATGGAAAAGCATTTAAATATGGTGTACCTTGAAATAAATGGCCATATCTCGTCAAAAATTGCCCCATTTCAATTATAAAGGTGTTTTAGAATTCGCTTAATCTTGAAACAAAACTGCATTAAAATAATTGACTTCCGACTCATCTAAGAAAGATATTAAGGGATATTCTTCGATAAATAGAAAATATATGGAAAGCATTAAATAGGGTCTACCTTGAAATAAATGGCCATATCTTCGTCAAAAATTGCCCCATTTCAATTATAAAGGTGTTTTTAGAATTCACTCAATCTTTGGAACAAAACTGCATTAAAATAATTTGACTTCTGACTCATCTAAGAAAGATATTAAGGGATATTCTTCGATAAATAGAAAATATATGGAAAGCATTAAATAGGGTCTACCTTGAAATAAATGGCCATATCTTCGTCAAAAATTGCCCCATTTCAATTAAAAAGGTGTTTTTAGAATTCACTCAATCTTTGGAACAAAACTGCATTAAAATAATTTGACTTCCGACTCATCTAAGAAAGATATTAAGGGATATTCTTCGACAAATAGAAAATATATGGAAAGCATTAAATAGGGTCTACCTTGAAATAAATGGCCATATCTTCGTAAAAAATTGTTCCATTTCAATTATAAAGGTGTTTTTAGAATTCACTCAATCTTTGAAACAAAACTGCATTAAAATAATTTGACTTCCGACTCATTTAAGAAAGATATTAAGGGATATTCTTCGATAAATAGAAAATATATGGAAAGCATTAAATAGGGTCTACCTTGAAATAAATGGCCATATCTTCGTCAAAAATTGCCCCATTTCAATTAAAAATGTGTTTTTAGAATTCACTTAATCTTCGAAACAAAACTGCATTAAAATAATTTGACTTCCGACTCATCTAAGAAAGATATTAAGGGATATTCTTCGACAAATAGAAAATATATGGAAAGCATTAAATAGGGTCTACCTTGAAATAAATGGGCATATCTTCGTCAAAAATTGCCCCATTTCAATTATAAAGGTGTTTTTAGAATTCTTTGGAACAAAACTGCATTAAAATAATTTGACTTCCGAATCATCTTAGAAAGATATTAAAAGATATTCTTCGATTAATAGAAAATATAAGGCAATCATTAAATAGGGTCAACCTTGAAATAAATGGCCATATCTTTGTCTCAAATTGCCCCATTTCAATTATAAAGGTGTTTTTAGAATTCACTCAATCTTTGGAACAAAACTGCATTAAAATAATTTGACTTCCGACTCATCTAAGAAAGATATTAAGGGATATTCTTGATTAACAGAAAATATATGGAAAGCATTAAATAGGGTCTACCTTGAAATAAATGGCCATATCTTCGTCAAAAATTGCCCCATTTCAATTATAAAGGTGTTTTTAGAATTCACTCAATCTTTGGAACAAAACTGCATTAAAATAATTTGTTTTCCGACTCATCTAAGAAAGATATTAAGGGATATTCTTCGATAAATAGAAAATATATGGAAAGCATTAAATAGGGTCTACCTTGAAATAAATGGCCATATCTTCGTCCAAAATTGCCCCATTTCAATTATAAAGGTGTTTTTAGAATTCACTCGATCTTTGGAACAAAACTGCATTAAAATAATTTGACTTCCGACTCATCTAAGAAAGATATTAAGGGATGTTCTTCGATAAATAGAAAATATATGGAAAGCATTAAATAGGCTCTACCTTGAAATAAATGGCCATATCTTCGTCAAATATTGCCCCATTTCAATTATAAAGGTGTTTTTAGAAATCACTTGATCTTTGAAACAAAACTGCATTAAAATAATTTGACTTCCGACTCATCTAAGAAAGATATTAAGGGATATTCTTCGAATAATAGAAAATATATTGAAAGCATTAAATAGGGTCTACCTTGAAATTAATGGCCATATCTTCGTCAAAAATTGCCCCATTTCAATTATAAAGGTGTTTTTAGAATTCACTCAATCATTGGAACAAAACTGCATTAAAATAATTTGACTTCCGACTCATCTAAGAAAGATATTAAAAGATATTCTTCGATTAATAGAAAATATAAGGCAAACATTAAATAGGGTCAACCTTGAAATAAATGGCCATATCTTTGTCTCAAATTGCCCCATTTCAATTATAAAGGTGTTTTTAGAATTAACTTAATCTTTGGAACAAAATTGCATTAAAATAATTTGACTTCCGACTCATCTAAGAAAGATATTAAGGGATATTCTTCGATAAATAGAAAATATATGAAAAGCATTAAATAGGGTCTAACTTGAAATAAATGGCCATATCTTCGTAAAAAATTGCCCCACTTCAATTATAAAGGTGTTTTTAGAATTTTTGGAACAAAACTGCATTAAAATAATTTGACTTCCGACTCATCTAAGAAAGATATTAAAAGATATTCTTCGATTAATAGAAAATATATGGAAAGCATTAAATAGGGTCTACCTTGAAATAAATGGCCATATCTTCGTCAAAAATTGCCCCATTTCAATTATAAAGGTGTTTTTAGAATTCACTCGATCTTTGGAACAAAACTGCATTAAAATAATTTGACTTCCGACTCATCTAAGAAATATATTAAGGGATATTCTTCGATAAATAGAAAATATATGGAAAGCATTAAATAGGGTCTACCTTGAAATAAATGGCCATATCTTCGTCAAAAATTGCCCCATTTCAATTATAAAGGTGTTTTTAGAATTCACTCGATCTTTGGAACAAAACTGCATTAAAATAATTTGACTTCCGACTCATCTAAGAAAGATATTAAGGGATATTCTTCGATAAATAGAAAATATATGGAAAGCATTAAATAGGCTCTACCTTGAAATAAATGGCCATATCTTCGTCAAATATTGCCCCATTTCAATTATAAAGGTGTTTTTAGAACTCACTTGATCTTTGAAACAAAACTGCATCAAAATAATTTGACTTCCGACTCATCTAAGAAAGATATTAAGGGATATTCTTCGAATAATAGAAAATATATGGAAAGCATTAAATAGGGTCTACCTTGAAATAAATGGCCATATCTTCGTCAAAAATTGCCCCATTTCAATTATGAAGGTGTTTTTAGAATTCACTCAATCTTTGGAACAAAACTGCATTAAAATAATTTGACTTCCGACTCATCTAAGAAAGATATTAAAAGATATTCGTCGATTAATAGAAAATATAAGGCAAACATTAAATAGGGTCAACCTTGAAATAAATGGCCATATCTTTGTCTCAAATTGCCCCATTTCAATTATAAAGGTGTTTTTAGAATTCACTTAATCTTTGGAACAAAACTGCATTAAAATAATTTGACTTCCGACTCATCTAAGAAAGATATTAAGGGATATTCTTGATTAACAGAAAATATATGGAAAGCATTAAATAGGGTCTACCTTGAAATAAATGGCCATATCTTCGTCAAAAATTGCCCCATTTCAATTATAAAGGTGTTTTTAGAATTCACTCAATCTTTGGAACAAAACTGCATTTAAATAATTTGACTTCCGACTCATCTAAGAAAGATATTAAGGGGATATTCTTCGATAAATAGAAAATATATGGAAAGCATTAAATAGGGTCTACCTTGAAATAAATGTCCATATCTTCGTCAAAAATTTCCCCCTTTCAATTATAAAGATGTTTTTATAATTCGCTCGATCTTTGGAACAAAACTGCATTAAAATATTTTGACTTCCGACTCATCTAAGAAAGATATTAAGGGATATTCTTGATTAACAGAAAATATATGGAAAGCATTAAATAGGGTCAACCTTGAAATAAATGGCCATATCTTCGGCAAAAATTGCCATATTTCATATATAAAGGTGTTTTTAGAATTCGCTAGATCTTTGGAACAAAACTGCATTAAAATAATTTGACTTCCGACTCATCTAAGCAAGATATTAAGAGATATTCTTGATTAACAGAAAATATATGGAAAGCATTAAATAGGGTCTACCTTGAAATAAATGTCCATATCTTCGTCAAAAATTGCCCCCCTTCAATTATAAAGATGTTTTTGGAATTCGCTCGATCTTTGGAACAAAACTGCATTAAAATATTTTGACTTCCGACTCATCTAAGAAAGATATTAAGGGATATTCTTGATTAACAGAAAATATATGGAAAGCATTAAATGGGGTCTACCTTGAAATAAATGGCCATATCTTCGTCAAAAATTGCCCCATTTCAATTATAAAGGTGTTTTTAGAATTCACTCAATCTTTGGAACAAAACTGCATTAAAATAATTTGACTTCCGACTCATCTAAGAAAGATATTAAGGGATATTCTTCGATAAATAGAAAATATCTGGAAAGCATTAAATAGGGTCTACCTTGAAATAAATGGCCATATCTTCGTCCAAAATTGCCCCATTTCAATTAAAAATGTGTTTTTAGAATTCGCTCGATCTTTAGAACAAAACTGCATTAAAATAATTTGACTTCCGACTCATCTAAGAAAGATATTAAGGGATATTCTTCGATAAATAGAAAATATCTGGAAAGCATTAAATAGGGTCTACCTTGAAATAAATGGCCATATCTTCGTCCAAAATTGCCCCATTTCAATTAAAAAGGTGTTTTTAGAATTCTTTGGAACAAAGCTGCATTAAAATAATTTGACTTCCGACTCATCTTAGAAAGATATTAAGGGATATTCTTCGATAAATAGAAAATATATGGAAAGCATTAAATAGGGTCTACCTTGAAATAAATGGCCATATCTTCGTAAAAAATTGCCCCATTTCAATTATAAAGGTGTTTTTAGAATTCTTTGGAATAAAACTGCATTAAAATAATTTGACTTCCGACTCATCTAAGAAAGATATTAAGGGATATTCTTGATTAACAGAAAATATATGGAAAGCATTAAATAGGGTCTACCTTGAAATAAATGGCCATATCTTCGTCAAAAATTGTTCCATTTCAATTATAAAGGTGTTTTTAGAATTCACTCAATCTTTGGAACAAAACTGCATTAAAATAATTTGACTTCCGACTCATCTAACAAAGATATTAAGGGATATTCTTCGATAAATAGAAAATATATGGAAAGCATTAAATAGGGTCTACCTTGAAATAAATGGCCATATCTTCGTCAAAAATTGCCCCATTTCAATTATAAAGGTGTTTTTAGAATTCACTCGATCTTTGGAACAAAACTGCATTTAAATAATTTGACTTCCGACTCATCTAAGAAAGATATTAAGGGATATTCTTCGATAAATAGAAAATATATGGAAAGCATTAAATAGGGTCTACCTTGAAATAAATGTCCATATCTTCGTCAAAAATTTCCCCCTTTCAATTATAAAGATGTTTTTGGAATTCGCTCGATCTTTGGAACAAAACTGCATTAAAATATTTTGACTTCCGACTCATCTAAGAAAGATATTAAGGGATATTCTTGATTAACAGAAAATATATGGAAAGCATTAAATAGGGTCTACCTTGAAATAAATGGCCATATCTCTTCGTCAAAAATTGCCCCATTTCAATTATAAAGGTGTTTTTAGAATTCACTCAATCTTTGGAACAAAACTGCATTAAAATAATTTGACTTCCGACTCATCTAAGAAAGATATTAAGGGATATTCTTCGATAAATAGAAAATATATGGAAAGCATTAAATAGGGTCTACCTTGAAATAAATGTCCATATCTTCGTCAAAAATTGCCCCCTTTCAATTATAAAGATGTTTTTGGAATTCGCTCGATCTTTGGAACAAAACTGCATTAAAATATTTTGACTTCCGACTCATCTAAGAAAGATATTAAGGGATATTCTTGATTAACAGAAAATATATGGAAAGCATTAAATAGGGTCTACCTTGAAATAAATGGCCATATCTTCGTCAAAAATTGCCCCATTTCAATTATAAAGGTGTTTTTAGAATTCACTCAATCTTTGGAACAAAACTGCATTAAAATAATTTGACTTCCGACTCATCTAAGAAAGATATTAAGGGATATTCTTCGATAAATAGAAAATATCTGGAAAGCATTAAATAGGGTCTACCTTGAAATAAATGGCCATATCTTCGTCCAAAATTGCCCCATTTCAATTAAAAAGGTGTTTTTAGAATTCACTCGATCTTTAGAACAAAACTGCATTAAAATAATTTGACTTCCGACTCATCTAAGAAAGATATTAAGGGATATTCTTCGATAAATAGAAAATATCTGGAAAGCATTAAATAGGGTCTACCTTGAAATAAATGGCCATATCTTCGTCAAAAATTGCCCCATTTCAATTATAAAGGTGTTTTTAGAATTCTTTGGAACAAAACTGCATTAAAATAATTTGACTTCCGACTCATCTTAGAAAGATATTAAGGGATATTCTTCGATAAATAGAAAATATATGGAAAGCATTAAATAGGGTCTACCTTGAAATAAATGGCCATATCTTCGTAAAAAATTGCCCCATTTCAATTATAAAGGTGTTTTTAGAATTCTTTGGAATAAAACTGCATTAAAATAATTTGACTTCCGACTCATCTAAGAAAGATATTAAGGGATATTCTTGATTAACAGAAAATATATGGAAAGCATTAAATAGGGTCTACCTTAAAATAAATGGCCATATCTTCGTCAAAAATTGTCCCATTTCAATTATAAAGGTGTTTTTAGAATTCACTCAATCTTTGGAACAAAACTGCATTAAATTAATTTGACTTCCAACTCATCTAAGAAAGATATTAAGGGATATTCTTCGATAAATGGAAAATATATGGAAAGCATTAAATAGGGTCTACCTTGAAATAAATGGCCATATCTTCGTAAAAAATTGCCCCACTTCAATTATAAAGGTGTTTTTAGAATTCTTTGGAACAAAACTGCATTAAAATAATTTGACTTCCGACTCATCTAAGAAAGATATTAAGGGATATTCTTGATTAACAGAAAATATATGGAAAGCATTAAATAGGGTCTACCTTGAAATAAATGGCCATATCTTCGTCAAAAATTGTCCCATTTCAATTATAAAGATTTTTTTAGAATTCACTCAATCTTTGGAACAAAACTGCTTTAAAATAATTTGACTTCCGACTCATCTAAGAAAGATATTAAGGGATATTCTTCGATAAATAGAAAATATATGGAAAGCATTAAATAGGGTCTACCTTGAAATAAATGGCCATATCTTCGTAAAAAATTGTCCCATTTCAATTATAAAGGTGTTTTTAGAATTCACTCAATCTTTGGAACAAAACTGCATTAAAATAATTTGACTTCCGACTCATCTAAGAAAGATATTAAGGGATATTCTTCGATAAATAGAAAATATATGGAAAGCATTAAATAGGGTCTACCTTGAAATAAATGGCCATATCTTCGTCCAAAATTGCCCCATTTCAATTATAAAGGAATTTTTAGAATTCACTCGATCTTTGGAACAAAACTGCATTACAATAATTTGACTTCCGACTCATCTAAGAAAGATATTAAGGGATATTCTTCGATAAATAGAAAATATATAGAAAGCATTAAATAGGGTCTACCTTGAAATAAATGGCCATATCTTCGTCAAAAATTGCCCCATTTGAATTATAAAGGTGTTTTTAGAATTCACTCGATCTTTGGAACAAAACTGCATTAAATTAATTTGACTTCCGACTCATCTAAGAAAGATATTAAGGGATATTCTTCGAATAAAAGAAAATATATGGAAAGCATTAAATAGGGTCTACCTTGAAATAAATGGCCATATCTTCGTCAAAAATTGCCCCATTTCAATTATAAAGGTGTTTTTAGAATTCACTCAATCTTTGGAACAAAACTGCATTAAAATAATTTGACTTCCGACTCATCTAAGAAAGATATTAAAAGATATTCTTCGATTAATAGAAAATATAAGGCAAACATTAAATAGGGTCAACCTTGAAATAAATGGCCATATCTTTGTCTCAAACTGCCCCATTTCAATTATAAAGGTGTTTTTAGAATTCACTTAATCTTTGGAACAAAATTGCATTAAAATAATTTGACTTCCGACTCATCTAAGAAAGATATTAAGGGATATTCTTCGATAAATAGAAAATATATGAAAAGCATTAAATAGGGTCTACCTTGAAATAAATGGCCATATCTTCGTAAAAAATTGCCCCACTTCAATTATAAAGGTGTTTTTAGAATTCTTTGGAACAAAACTGCTTTAAAATAATTTGACTTCCGACTCATCTAAGAAAGATAATAAAAAGATAATCTTCGATTAATAGAAAATATAAGGCAAACAGTAAATAGGGTCAACCTTGAAATAAATGGCCATATCTTCGTCAAAAATTGCCCCATTTCAATTATAAAGGTGTTTTTAGAATTTCACTCGATCTTTTGGAACAAAACTGCATTAAAATAATTTGACTTCCCGACTCATCTAAGAAAGATAATAAAAGATAATCTTCGATTAATAGAAAATATAAGGCAAACAGTAAATAGGGTCTACCTTGAAATAAATGGCCATATCTTCGTCACAAATTGCTCGATTTCAATTATAAAGATGTTTTTAGAATTCACTCGATCTTTGGAACAAAACTGCATTAAAATAATTTGACTTCCGACTCATCTAAGAAAGATATTAAGGGATATTCTTCGATAAATAGAAAATATATGGAAAGCATTAAATAGGCTCTACCTTGAAATAAATGGCCATATCTTCGTCAAATATTGCCCCATTTCAATTATAAAGGTGTTTTTTAGAATTCACTCAATCTTTGGAACAAAACTGCATTAAAATTATTTGACTTCCGACTCATCTAAGAAAGATATTAAAAGATATTCTTCGATTAATAGAAAATATAAGGCAAACATTAAATAGGGTCAACCTTGAAATAAATTGCCATATCTTTGTCAAAAATTGCCCCATTTCAATTATAAAGGTGTTTTTAGAATTCACTTGATCTTTGGAACAAAACTGCATTAAAATAATTTGACTTCCGACTCATCTAAGAAAGATATTAAGGGATATTCTTGATTAACAGAAAATATATGGAAAGCATTAAATAGGGTCTACCTTGAAATAAATGGCCATATCTTCGTTAAAAATTGTTCCATTTCAATTATAAAGGTGTTTTTAGAATTCACTCGATCTTCGAAACAAAACTGCATTAAAATAATTTGACTTCCGACTCATCTAAGAAAGATATTAAGGGATATTCTTCGATAAATAGAAAATATATGGAAAGCATTAAATAGGGTCTACCTTGAAATAAATGGCCATATCTTCGTCAAAAATTGCCCCATTTCAATTATAAAGTTGTTTTTAGAATTCACTTGATCTTTGGAATAAAACTGCATTAAAATAATTTGACTTCCGACTCATCTAAGAAAGATATTAGGGGATATTCTTCGATAAATAGAAAATATATGGAAAGCATTAAATAGGGTCTACCTTGAAATAAATGTCCATATCTTCGTCAAAAATTGCCCCATTTCAATTATAAAGGTGTTTTATGATTTCGCTCGATCTTTGGAACAAAACTGCATTAAAATAATTTGACTTCCGACTCATCTAAGAAAGATATTAAGGGATATTCTTGATTAACAGAAAATATATGGAAAGCATTAAATAGGGTCTACCTTGAAATAAATGGCCATATCTTCGTCAAAAATTGCCCCATTTCAATTATAAAGGAGTTCTTAGAATTCACTTGATCTTTGGAATAAAACTGCATTAAAATAATTTGACTTCCGACTCATCTAAGAAAGATATTAAGGGATATTCTTCGATAAATAGAAAATATATGGAAAGCATTAAATAGGGTCTACCTTGAAATAAATGTCCATATCTTCGTCAAAAATTGCCCCCTTTCAATTATAAAGGTGTTTTTAGAATTCGCTCGATCTTTGGAACAAAACTGCATTAAAATAATTTGACTTCCGACTCATCTAAGAAAGATATTAAGGGATATTCTTCGATAAATAGAAAATATATGGAAAGCATTAAATAGGGTCTACCTTGAAATAAATGGCCATATCTTCGTCAAAAATTGCCCCATTTCAATTATAAAGGTGTTTTTAGAATTCACTCAATCTTTGGAACAAAACTGCATTAAAATTATTTGACTTCCGACTCATCTAAGAAAGATATTAAAAGATATTCTTCGATTAATAGAGAATATAAGGCAAACATTAAATAGGGTCAACCTTGAAATAAATTGCCATATCTTTGTCAAAAATTGCCCCATTTCAATTATAAAGGTGTTTTTAGAATTCACTTAATCTTTGGAACAAAACTGCATTAAAATAATTTGACTTCCGACTCATCTAAGAAAGATATTAAGGGATATTCTTGATTAACAGAAAATATATGGAAAGCATTAAATAGGGTCTACCTTGAAATAAATGGCCATATCTTCGTCAAAAATTGCCCCATTTCAATTATAAAGGTGTTTTTAGAATTCACTCGATCTTTGAAACAAAACTGCATTAAAATAATTTGACTTCCGACTCATCTAAGAAAGATATTAAGGGA
This sequence comes from Drosophila grimshawi, assembly GCF_018153295.1. NCBI lineage: Eukaryota > Metazoa > Arthropoda > Insecta > Diptera > Drosophilidae > Drosophila > Drosophila grimshawi. Next base: position 161,581 of record NW_025062895.1, on the reverse strand, counting down.
TATTCTTCGATAAATAGAAAATATATGGAAAGCATTAAATAGGGTCTACCTTGAAATAAATGTCCATATCTTCGTCAAAAATTGCCCCCTTTCAATTATAAAGATGTTTTTGCAATTCGCTCGATCTTTGGAACAAAACTGCATTAAAATAATTTGACTTCCGACTCATCTAAGAAAGATATTAAGGGATATTCTTGATTAACAGAAAATATATGGAAAGCATTAAATAGGGTCTACCTTGAAATAAATGGCCATATCTTCGTCAAAAATTGCCCCATTTCAATTATAAAGGTGTTTTTAGAATTCACTTGATCTTTGGAACAAAACTGCTTTAAAATAATTTGACTTCCGACTCATCTAAGAAAGATATTAAGGGATATTCTTCGATAAATAGAAAATATATGGGAAGCATTAAATAGGGTCTACCGTGAAATAAATGTCCATATCTTCGTCAAAAATTGCCCCACTTCAATTATAAAGGTGTTTTTAGAATTCGCTCGATCTTTGGAACAAAACTGCATTAAAATAATTTGACTTCCGACTCATCTAAGAAAGATATTAAGGGATATTCTTCGATAAATAGAAAATATATGGAAAGCATTAAATAGGGTCTACCTTGAAATAAATGGCCATATCTTCGTCAAAAATTGCCCCATTTCAATTATAAAGGTGTTTTTAGAATTCACTCAATCTTTGACACAAAACTGCATTAAAATAATTTGACTTCCGACTCATCTAAGAAAGATATTAAGGGATATTCTTCGATTAATAGAAAATATATGGAAAGCATTAAATAGGGTCTACCTTGAAATAAATGGCCATATCTTCGTCAAAAATTGCCCCCTTTCAATTATAAAGATGTTTTTGCAATTCGCTCGATCTTTGGAACAAAACTGCATTAGAATATTTTGACTTCCGACTCATCTAAGAAAGATATTAAGGGATATTCTTGATTAACAGAAAATATATGGAAAGCATTAAATAGGGTCTACCTTGAAATAAATGGCCATATCTTCGTAAAAAATTGCCCCACTTCAATTATAAAGGTGTTTTTAGAATTCTTTGGAACAAAACTGCTTTAAAATAATTTGACTTCCGACTCATCTAAGAAAGATATTAAGGGATATTCTTCGATAAATAGAAAATATATGGAAAGCATTAAATAGGGTCTACCTTGAAATAAATGTCCATATCTTCGTCAAAAATTGCCCCCTTTCAATTATAAAGTTGTTTTTAGAATTCGCTCGACCTTTGAAACAAAACTGCATTAAAATATTTTGACTTCCGACTCATCTAAGAAAGATATTAAGGGATATTCTTGATTAACAGAAAATATATGGAAAGCATTAAATAGGGTCTACCTTGAAATAAATGGCCATATCTTTGTCTCAAATTGCCCCATTTCAATTATAAAGGTGTTTTTAGAATTCACTCAATCTTTGGAACAAAACTGCAATAAAATAATTTGACTTCCGACTCATCTAAGAAAGATATTAAGGGATATTCTTCGATAAATAGAAAATATCTGGAAAGCATTAAATAGGGTCTACCTTGAAATAAATGGCCATATCTTCGTCAAAAATTGCCCCATTTCAATTATAAAGGTGTTTTTAGAATTCACTCAATCTTCGAAACAAAACTGCAATAAAATAATTTGACTTCCGACTCATCTAAGAAAGATATTAAGGGATATTCTTCGAATAATAGAAAATATATGAAAAGCATTAAATAGGGTCTACCTTGAAATAAATGGCCATATCTTCGTAAAAAATTGCCCCACTTCAATTATAAAGGTGTTTTTAAAATTCTTTGGAACAAAACTGCATTAAAATAATTTGACTTCCGACTCATCTAAGAAAGATAATAAAAGATAATCTTCGATTAATAGAAAATATAAGGCAAACAGTAAATAGGGTCAACCTTGAAATAAATGGCCATATCTTCGTCAAAAATTGCCCCATTTCAAAAATAAAGGTGTTTTTAGAATTCACTCGATCTTTGGAACAAAACTGCATTAAAATAATTTGACTTCCGACTCATCTAAGAAAGATATTAAGGGATATTCTTTGATCAACAGAAAATATATGGAAAGCATTAAATAGGGTCAACCTTGAAATAAATGGCCATATCTTCGTCAAAAATTGCCCCATTTCAATTATAAAGGTGTTTTTAGAATTTACTCGATCTTTGGAACAAAACTGCATTTAAATAATTTGACTTCCGACTCATCTAAGAAAGATATTAAGGGATATTCTTCGATAAATAAAAAATATATGGAAAGCATTAAATAGGGTCTACCTTGAAATAAATGGCCATATCTTCGTCAAAAATTGCCCCATTTCAATTATAAAAGTGTTTTTACAATTCGCTCAATCTTTGGAACAAAACTGCATTAAAATAATTTGACTTCCGACTCATCTAAGAAAGATATTAAGGGATATTCTTCGAATAATAGAAAATATATGGAAAGCATTAAATAGGGTCTACCTTGAAATAAATGGCCATATCTTCGTCAAAAATTGCCCCATTTCAATTATAAAGGTGTTTTTAGAATTCACTCAATCTTTGGAACAAAACTGCATTAAAATTATTTGACTTCCGACTCATCTAAGAAAGATATTAAAAGATATTCTTCGATTAATAGAAAATATAAGGCAAACATTAAATAGGGTCAACCTTGAAATAAATGGCCATATCTTTGTCAAAAATTGCCCCATTTCAATTATAAAGGTGTTTTTAGAATTCACTTAATCTTTGGAACAAAACTGCATTAAAATAATTTGACTTCCGACTCATCTAAGAAAGATATTAAGGGATATTCTTGATTAACAGAAAATATATGGAAAGCATTAAATAGGGTCTACCTTGAAATAAATGGCCATATCTTCGTTAAAAATTGTTCCATTTCAATTATAAAGGTGTTTTTAGAATTCACTCAATCTTTGAAACAAAACTGCATTAAAATAATTTGACTTCCGACTCATCTAAGAAAGATATTAAGGGATATTCTTCGATAAATAGAAAATATATGGAAAGCATTAAATAGGGTCTACCTTGAAATAAATGGCCACATCTTCGTCAAAAATTGCCCCATTTCAATTATAAAGGTGTTTTTAGAATTCACTTGATCTTTGGAACAAAACTGCATTAAAATAATTTGACTTCCGACTCATCTAAGAAAGATATTAAGGGATATTCTTCGATAAATAGAAAATATATGGAAAGCATTAAATAGGGTCTACCTTGAAATAAATGTCCATATCTTCGTCAAAAATTGCCCCCTTTCAATTATAAAGATGTTTTTGCAATTCGCTCGATCTTTGGAACAAAACTGCATTAAAATATTTTGACTTCCGACTCATCTAAGAAAGATATTAAGGGATATTCTTGATTAACAGAAAATATATGGAAAGCATTAAATAGGGTCTACCTTGAAATAAATGGCCATATCTTCGTCTCAAATTGCCCCATTTCAATTATAAAGGTGTTTTTAGAATTCACTCAATCTTTGGAACAAAACTGCATTAAAATAATTTGACTTTCGACTCATCTAAGAAAGATATTAAGGGATATTCTTGATTAACAGAAAATATATGGAAAGCATTAAATAGGGTCTACCTTGAAATAAATGGCCATATCTTCGTCAAAAATTGCCCCATTTCAATTATAAAGGTGTTTTTAGAATTCACTCAATCTTCGAAACAAAACTGCATTAAAATAATTTGACTTCCGAATCATCTAAGAAAGATATTAAGGGATATTCTTCGATAAATAGAAAATATATGGAAAGCATTAAATAGGGTCTACCTTGAAATAAATGGCCATATCTTCGTAAAAAATTGCCCCACTTCAATTATAAAGGTGTTTTTAGAATTCTTTGGAACAAAACTGCATAAAAATAATTTGACTTCCGACTCATCTAAGAAAGATATTAAGGGATATTCTTGATTAACAGAAAATATATGGAAAGCATTAAATAGGGTCTACCTTGAAATAAATGGCCATATCTTCGTCAAAAATTGCCCAATTTCAATTATAAGGGTGTTTTTAGAATTCACTCAATCTTTGGAACAAAACTGCATTAAAATAATTTGACTTCCGACTCATCTAAGAAAGATATTAAGGGATATTCTTCGATAAATAGAAAATATATGGAAAGCATTAAATAGGGTCTACCTTGAAATAAATGGCCATATCTTCGTCAAAAATTGCCCCATTTCAATTACAAAGGTGTTTTTAGAATTCACTCAATCTTTGGAACAAAACTGCATTAAAATAATTTGACTTCCGACTCATCTAAGAAAGATATTAAGGGATATTCTTCGATAAATAGAAAATATATGGAAAGCATTAAATAGGGTCTACCTTGAAATAAATGGCCATATCTTCGTCAAAAATTGCCCCATTTCAATTATAAAGGTATTTTTACAATTCTCTCGATCTTTGGAACAAAACTGCATTAAAATAATTTGACTTCCGACTCACCTAAGAAAGATATTAAGGGATAATCTTCGATAAATAGAAAATATATGGAAAGCATTAAATAGGGTCTACCTTGAAATAAAATGGCCATATCTTCGTCAAAAATTGCCCCATTTCAATTATAAGGGTATTTTTTAGAATTCACTCGATCTTTGGAACAAAACTGCATTAAAATTATTTTGACTTCCGACTCATCTAAGAAAGATATTAAGGGATATTCCTTCGAATAATAGAAAATATATTTGAAAGCATTAAATAGGGGTCTACCTTGAAATAAATGGCCATATCTTCGTCAAAAATTGTCCCATTTCAATTATAAAGGTGTTTTTAGAATTCACTCAATCTTTGGAACAATACTGCATTAAAATAATTTGACTTCCGACTCATCTAAGAAAGATATTAAGGGATATTCTTCGATAAATAGAAAATATATGGAAAGCATTAAATAGGGTCTACCTTGAAATAAATGGCCATATCTTCGTCCAAAATTGCCCTATTTCAATTAAAAAGGTGTTTTTAGAATTCACTCGATCTTTAGAACAAAACTGCATCAAAATAATTTGACTTCCGACTCATCTAAGAAAGATATTAAGGGATATTCTTCGATAAATAGAAAATATATGGAAAGCATTAAATAGGGTCTACCTTGAAATAAATGGCCATATCTTCGTCAAAAATTGTCCCATTTCAATTATAAAGGTGTTTTTAGAATTCACTCAATCTTTGGAACAATACTGCATTAAAATAATTTGACTTCCGACTCATCTAAGAAAGATATTAAGGGATATTCTTCGATAAATAGAAAATATATGGAAAGCATTAAATAGGGTCTACCTTGAAATAAATGGCCATATCTTCGTCAAAAATTGCCCCATTTCAATTATAAGGGTATTTTTAGAATTCACTCGATCTTTGGAACAAAACTGCATTAAAATAATTTGACTTCCGACTCATCTAAGAAAGATATTAAGGGATATTCTTCGAATAATAGAAAATATATTGAAAGCATTAAATAGGGTCTACCTTGAAATAAATGGCCATATCTTCGTCAAAAATTGTCCCATTTCAATTATAAAAGTGGTTTTAGAATTCGCTCGATCTTTGGAACAAAACTGCATTAAAATAATTTGACTTCCGACTCATCTAAGAAAGATATTAAGGGATATTCTTGATTAACAGATAATATATGGAAAGCATTAAATAGGGTCTACCTTGAAATAAATGTCCATATCTTCGTCAAAAATTGCCCCCTTTCAATTATAAAGGTGTTTTTAGAATTCGCTCAATCTTTGGAACAAAACTGCATTAAAATAATTTGACTTCCGACTCATCTAAGAAAGATATTAAGGGATATTCTTGATTAACAGAAAATATATGGAAAGCATTAAATAGGGTCAACCTTGAAATAAATGGCCATATCTTTGTCCCAAATTGCCCCATTTCAATTATAAAGGTGTTTTTAGAATTCACTCAATCTTTGGAACAAAACTGCATTAAAATAATTTGACTTCCGACTCATCTAAGAAAGATATTAAGGGATATTCTTGATTAACAGAAAATATATGGAAAGCATTAAATAGGGTCTACCTTGAAATAAATGGCCATATCTTCGTCAAAAATTGTCCCATTTCAATTATAAAGGTGTTTTTAGAATTCACTCAATCTTTGGAACAATACTGCATTAAAATAATTTGACTTCCGACTCATCTAAGAAAGATATTAAGGGATATTCTTCGATAAATAGAAAATATATGGAAAGCATTAAATAGGGTCTACCTTGAAATAAATGGCCATATCTTCGTCCAAAATTGCCCTATTTCAATTAAAAAGGTGTTTTTAGAATTCACTCGATCTTTGGAACAAAACTGTATTAAAATAATTTGACTTCCGACTCATCTAAGAAAGATATTAAGGGATATTCTTCGAATAATAGAAAATATATTGAAAGCATTAAATAGGGTCTACCTTGAAATAAATGGCCATATCTTCGTCAAAAATTGTCCCATTTCAATTATAAAGGTGTTTTTAGAATTCACTCAATCTTTGGAACAATACTGCATTAAAATAATTTGACTTCCGACTCATCTAAGAAAGATATTAAGGGATATTCTTCGATAAATAGAAAATATATGGAAAGCATTAAATAGGGTCTACCTTGAAATAAATGGCCATATCTTCGTCAAAAATTGCCCCATTTCAATTATAAAGGGTATTTTTAGAATTCACTCGATCTTTGGAACAAAACTGCATTAAAATAATTTGACTTCCGACTCATCTAAGAAAGATATTAAGGGATATTCTTCGAATAATAGAAAATATATTGAAAGCATTAAATAGGGTCTACCTTGAAATAAATGGCCATATCTTCGTCAAAAATTGTCCCATTTCAATTATAAAGGTGTTTTTAGAATTCACTCAATCTTTGGAACAATACTGCATTAAAATAATTTGACTTCCGACTCATCTAAGAAAGATATTAAGGGATATTCTTCGATAAATAGAAAATATATGGAAAGCATTAAATAGGGTCTACCTTGAAATAAATGGCCATATCTTCGTCCAAAATTGCCCTATTTCAATTAAAAAGGTGTTTTTAGAATTCACTCGATCTTAAGAACAAAACTGCATTAAAATAGTTTGACTTCCGACTCATCTAAGAAAGATATTAAGGGATATTCTTCGATTAACAGAAAATATATGGAAAGCATTAAATAGGGTCTACCTTGAAATAAATGGCCATATCTTCGTCAAAAATTGTCCCATTTCAATTATAAAGGTGTTTTTAGAATTCACTTGATCTTTGGAACAAAACTGCATTAAAATAATTTGACTTCCGACTCATCTAAGAAAGATATTAAGGGATATTATTCGATAAATAGAAAATATATGGAAAGCATTAAATAGGGTCTACCTTGAAATAAATGTCCATATCTTCGTCAAAAATTGCCCCCTTTCAATTATAAAGGTGTTTTTAGAATTCGCTCGATCTTTGGAACAAAACTGCATTAAAATAATTTGACTTCCGACTCATCTAAGAAAGATATTAAGGGATATTCTTCGATTAACAGAAAATATATGGAAAGCATTAAATAGGGTCTACCTTGAAATAAATGGCCATATCTTCGTCAAAAATTGTCCCATTTCAATTATAAAGGTGTTTTTAGAATTCACTCAATCTTTGGCACAAAACTGCATTAAAATAATTTGACTTCCGACTCATCTAAGAAAGATATTAAGGGATATTCTTCGATAAATAGAAAATATATGGAAAGCATTAAATAGGGTCTACCTTGAAATAAATGGCCATATCTTCGTCAAAAATTGCCCCCTTTCAATTAAAAAGATGTTTTTGCAATTCGCTCGATCTTTGGAACAAAACTGCATTAAAATATTTTGACTTCCGACTCATCTAAGAAAGATATTAAGGGATATTTTTGATTAACAGAAAATATATGCAAAGCATTAAATAGGGTCTACCTTGAAATAAATGGCCATATCTTCGTCAAAAATTGCCCCATTTCAATTATAAAGGTGTTTTTAGAATTCACTCGATATTTGGAACAAAACTGCTTTAAAATGATTTGACTTCCGACTCATCTAAGAAAGATATTAAGTGATATTCTTCGATTAATAGAAAATATAAGGCAAACATTTAAATAGTGGTCAACCTTGAAATAAATGGCCATATCTTTGTCTAAAATTGCCCCATTTCAATTATAAAGGTATTTTTAGAATTCGCTCGATCTTTGAAACAAAACTGCATTAAAATATTTTGACTTTCGACTCATCTAAGAAAGATATTAAGGGATATTCTTCGATTAATAGAAAATATATGGAAAGCATTAAATAGGGTCTACCTTGAAATAAATGGCCATATCTTCGTCAAAAATTGCCCCATTTCAATTATAAAGGTGTTTTTAGAATTCACTCAATCTTTGGAACAAAACTGCATTAAAATAATTTGACTTTCGACTCATCTAAGAAATATATTAAGGGATATTCTTCGATAAATAGAAAATATCTGGAAAGCATTAAATAGGGTCTACCTTGAAATAAATGGCCATATCTTCGTCAAAAATTGCCCCTTTCAATTATAAAGGTGTTTTTAGAATTCGCTCGATCTTTGGAACAAAACTGCATTAAAATATTTTGACTTCCGACTCATCTAAGAAAGATATTAAGGGATATTCTTCGATTAACAGAAAATATATGGAAAGCATTAAATAGGGTCTACCTTGAAATAAATGGCCATATCTTCGTCAAAAATTGCCCCATTTCAATTATAAAGGGTATTTTTAGAATTCACTCAATCTTTGGAACAAAACTGCATTAAAATAATTTGACTTCCGACTCATCTAAGAAAGATATTAAGGGATATTCTTCGAATAATAGAAAATATATGGAAAGCATTAAATAGGGTCTACCTTGAAATAAATGGCCATATCTTCGTCAAAAATTGTCCCATTTCAATTATAAAGGTGTTTTTAGAATTCTTTGGAACAAAGCTGCATTAAAATAATTTGACTTCCGACTCATCTTAGAAAGATATTAAAAAATATTCTTCGATTAATAGAAAATATAAGGCAAACATTAAATAGGGTCAACCTTGAAATAAATGGCCATATCTTTGTCTCAAATTGCCCCATTTCAATTATAAAGGTGTTTTTAGAATTCATTCGATCTGGAACAAAACTGCATTAAAATAATTTGACTTCCGGCTCATCTAAGAAAGATATTAAGGGATATTCTTCGAATAATAGAAAATATATTGAAAGCATTAAATACGGTCTACCTTGAAATAAATGTCCATATCTTCGTCAAAAATTGCCCCCTTTCAATTATAAAGGTGTTTTTAGAATTCGCTCGATCTTTGAAACAAAACTGCATTAAAATATTTTGACTTCCGACTCATCTAAGAAAGATATTAAGGGATATTCTTGATTAACAGAAAATATATGGAAAGCATTAAATAGGGTCTACCTTGAAATAAATGGCCATATCTTCGTCAAAAATTGTCCCATTTCAATTATAAAGGTCTTTTTAGAATTCACTCAATCTTTGGAACAAAATTGCATTAAAATAATTTGACTTTCGACTCATCTAAGAAATATATTAAGAGATATTCTTCGATAAATAGAAAATATATGGAAAGCATTAAATAGGGTCTACCTTGAAATAAATGGCCATATCTTCGTCAAAAATTGCCCCATTTCAATTATAAAGGTGTTTTTAGAATTCACTCGATCTTTGGAACAAAACTGCAATAAAATAATTTGACTTCCGACTCATCTAAGAAAGATATTAAGGGATATTCGATAAATAGAAAATATATGAAAAGCATTAAATAGGGTCTACCTTGAAATAAATGGCCATATCTTCGTCAAAAATTGCCCCATTTCAATTATAAAGGTGTTTTTAGAATTCACTCAATCTTCGAAACAAAACTGCAATAAAATAATTTGACTTCCGACTCATCTAAGAAAGATATTAAGGGATATTCTTCGATAAATAGAAAATATATGGAAAGCATTAAATAGGGTCAACCTTGAAATAAATGGCCATATCTTCGTCAAAAACTGCCCCATTTCAATTATACAGGTGTTTTTAGAATTCACTCGATCTGTGGAACAAAACTGCATTAAAATAACTTGACTTCCGACTTATCTAAGAAAGATATTAAGGGATATTCTTCGATAAATAGAAAATATATGGAAAGCATTAAATAGGGTCTACCTTGAAATAAATGGCCATATCTTCGTCAAAAATTGCCCCATTTCAATTATAAAGGTGTTTTTAGAATTCACTCAATCTTTGGAACAAAACTGCATTAAAATAATTTGACTTCCGACTCATCTAAGAAGGATATTAAGGGATATTCTTCGATAAATAGAAAATATATGGAAAGCATTAAATAGGGTCTACCTTGAAATAAATGGCCATATCTTCGTCCAAAATTGCCCCATTTCAATTATAAAGGTGTTTTTAGAATTCACTCAATCTTTGGAACAAAACTGCATTAAAATAATTTGACTTCCGACTCATCTAAGAAAGATATTAAGGGATATTCTTCGATAAATAGAAAATATATGGAAAGCATTAAATAGGGTCTACCTTGAAATAAATGGCCATATCTTCGTCAAAAATTGCCCCATTTCAATTATAAAGGTGTTTTTAGAATTCACTCGATCTTTGGAACAAAACTGCATTAAAATAATTTGACTTCCGACTCATCTAAGAAAGATATTAAGGGATATTCTTCGAATAAAAGAAAATATATGGAAAGCATTAAATAGGGTCTACCTTGAAATAAATGGCAATATCTTCGTCAAAAATTGCCCCATTTCAATTATAAAGGTGTTTTTAGAATTCACTCAATCTTCGAAACAAAACTGCAATAAAATAATTTGACTTCCGACTCATCTAAGAAAGATATAAAGGGATATTCTTCGATAAATAGAAAATATATGAAAAGCATTAAATAGGGTCTACTTTGAAATAAATGGCCATATCTTCGTCAAAAATTGCCCCATTTCAATTATAAAGGTGTTTTTAGAATTCACTCAATCTTTGGAACAAAACTGCATTAAAATAATTTGACTTCCGACTCATCTAAGAAAGATATTAAAAGATATTCTTCGATTAATAGAAAATATATGGAAAGCATTAAATAGGGTCTACCTTGAAATAAATGGCCATATCTTCGTCCAAAATTGCCCCATTTCAATTATAAAGGAATTTTTAGAATTCACTCGATCTTTGGAACAAAACTGCATTAAAATAATTTGACTTCCGACTCATCTAAGAAAGATATTAAGGGATATTCTTCGATAAATAGAAAATATATGGAAAGCATTAAATAGGGTCTACCTTGAAATAAATAGCCATATCTTCGTCAAAAATTGCCCCACTTCAATTATAAAGGTGTTTTTAGAATTCACTCGATCTTTGAAACAAAACTGCATTAAAATAATTTGACTTGCGACTCATCTAAGAAAGATATTAAGGGATATTCTTCGATAAATAGAAAATATATGAAAAGCATTAAATAGGGTCTACTTTGAAATAAATGGGCATATCTGCGTCAAAAATTGCCCCCTTTCAATTATGAAGGTGTTTTTAGAATTCGCTTGATCTTTGGAACAAAACTGCATTAAAATAATTTGACTTCCGACTCATCTAAGAAAGATATTAAAAGATATTCTTCGATTAATAGAAAATATAAGGCAAACATTAAATAGGGTCAACCTTGAAATAAATGGCCATATCTTCGTCAAAAATTGCCCCATTTCAATTATAAAGGTGTTTTTAGAATTCACTCGATCTTTGGAACAAAACTGCATTAAAATAATTTGACTTCCGACTCATCTAAGAAAGATATTAAGGGATATTCTTGATTAACAGAAAATATATGGAAAGCATTAAATAGGGTCTACCTTGAAATAAATGGCCATATCTTCGTCAAAAATTGTCCCATTTCAATTATAAAGGTGTTTTTAGAATTCACTCGATCTTTGGAACAAAACTGCTTTAAAATAATTTGACTTCCGACTCATCTAAGAAAGATATTAAGGGATATTCTTCGATAAATGGAAAATATATGGAAAGCATTAAATAGGGTCTACCTTGAAATAAATGTCCATATCTTCGTCAAAAATTGCCCCCTTTCAATTATAAAGGTGTTTTTAGAATTCACTCGATCTTTGGAACAAAACTGCATTAAAATAATTTGACTTCCGACTCATCTAAGAAAGATATTAAAAGATATTCTTCGATTAATAGAAAATATAAGGCAAACATTAAATAGGGTCAACCTTGAAATAAATGGCCATATCTTCGTCAAAAATTGCCCCATTTCAATTATAAAGGTGTTTTTAGAATTCACTCGATCTTTGGAACAAAACTGCATTAAAATAATTTGACTTCCGACTCATCTAAGAAAGATATTAAGGGATATTCTTGATTAACAGAAAATATATGGAAAGCATTAAATATGGTCTACTTTGAAATAAATGGCCATATCTTTGTCTCAAATTGCCCCATTTCAATTATAAAGGTGTTTTTAGAATTCACTCAATCTTCGAAACAAAACTGCAATAAAATAATTTGACTTCCGACTCATCTAAGAAAAGATATTAAGGGATATTCTTCGATAAATAGAAAATATATGAAAAGCATTAAATAGGGTCTACTTTGAAATAAATGGCCATATCTTCGTCAAAAATTTGCCCCATTTTCAATTATAAAGGTGTTTTTAGAATTCACTCAATCTTTTGGAACAAAACTGCATTAAAATAATTTTGACTTTCGACTCATCTTAAGAAAGATATTAAAAGATATTTCTTCGATTAATAGAAAATATATGGGAAGGCATTAAATAGGGGTCTACCTTGAAATAAATGGCCATATCTTCGTCCAAAATTGCCCCATTTCAATTATAAAGGAATTTTTAGAATTCACTCGATCTTTGGAACAAAACTGCATTAAAATAATTTGACTTCCGACTCATCTAAGAAAGATATTAAGGGATATTCTTCGATAAATAGAAAATATATGGAAAGCATTAAATAGGGTCTACCTTGAAATAAATGGCCATATCTTCGTCAAAAATTGTCCCATTTCAATCATAAAGGTGTTTTTAGAATTCACTCGATCTTTGGAACAAAACTGCATTAAAATAATTTGACTTCCGACTCATCTAAGAAAGATATTAAGCGATATTCTTCGATAAATAGAAAATATATGAAAAGCATTAAATAGGGTCTACTTTGAAATAAATGGGCATATCTGCGTCAAAAATTGCCCCCTTTCAATTATGATGGTGTTTTTAGAATTCGCTTGATCTTTGGAACAAAACTGCATTAAAATAATTTGACTTCCGACTCATCTAAGAAAGATATTAAAAGATATTCTTCGATTAATAGAAAATATAAGGCAAACATTAAATAGGGTCAACCTTGAAATAAATGGCCATATCTTCGTCAAAAATTGCCCCATTTCAATTATAAAGGTGTTTTTAGAATTCACTCGATCTTTGGAACAAAACTGCATTAAAATAATTTGACTTCCGACTCATCTAAGAAAGATATTAAGGGATATTCTTCGATAAATAGAAAATATATGGAAAGCATTAAATAGTGTCTACCTTGAAATAAATGGCCATATCTTCGTCAAAAAATGCCCCATTTCAATTATAAAGGTGTTTTTAGAATTCACTTGATCTTTGGAACAAAACTGCATTAAAATAATTTGACTTCCGACTCATCTAAGAAAGATATTAAGGGATATTCTTCGATTAATGGAAAATATATGGAAAGCTTTAAATAGAATCAACCTTGAAATAAATGTCCATATCTTCGTCAAAAATTGTCCCATTTCAAATATAACGGTATTTTTAGAATTGGCGCGATCTTTGAAACAAAACTGCATTAAATTATTTTAACTTCCGACTCATCTAAGAAAGATATTAAGGGATATTCTTGATTAACAGAAAATATATGGAAAGCATTAAATAGGGTCTACCTTGAAATAAATGGCCATATCTTTGTCCCAAATTGCCCCATTTCAATTATAAAGGTGTTTTTAGAATTCACTCAATCTTTGAAACAAAACTGCATTAAAATAATTTGACTTCCGACTCATCTAAGAAAGATATTAAGGGATATTCTTCGATAAATAGAAAATATATGGAAAGCATTAAATAGGGTCTACCTTGAAATAAATGGCCATATCTTCGTCAAAAATTGCCCCATTTCAATTATAAGGGTATTTTTAGAATTCACTCGATCTTTGGAACAAAACTGCATTAAAATAATTTGACCTCCGACTCATCTAAGAAAGATATTAAGGGATATCTTCGAATAATAGAAAATATATTGAAAGCATTAAATAGGGTCTACCTGAAATAAATGGCCATATCTTCGTCAAAAATTGTCCCATTTCAATTATAAAGGTGTTTTTAGAATTCTTTGGAACAAAGCTGCATTAAAATAATTTGACTTCCGACTCATCTTAGAAAGATATTAAAAAATATTCTTCGATTAATAGAAAATATAAGGCAAACATTAAATAGGGTCAACCTTGAAATAAATGGCCATATCTTTGTCTCAAATTGCCCCATTTCAATTATAAAGGTGTTTTTAGAATTCATTCGATCTGGAACAAAACTGCATTAAAATAATTTGACTTCCGGCTCATCTAAGAAAGATATTAAGGGATATTCTTCGAATAATAGAAAATATATTGAAAGCATTAAATACGGTCTACCTTGAAATAAATGGCCATATCTTCGTCAAAAATTGCCCCATTTCAATTATAAAGGTGTTTTTAGAATTCTTTGGAACAAAGCTGCATTAAAATAATTTGACTTCCGACTCATCTTAGAAAGATATTAAAAAATATTCTTCGATTAATAGAAAATATAAGGCAAACATTAAATAGGGTCAACCTTGAAATAAATGGCCATATCTTTGTCTCAAATTGCCCCATTTCAATTGTAAAGGTGTTTTTAGAATTCACTCAATCTTTGGAACAAAATTGCATTAAAATAATTTGACTTCCGACTCATCTAAGAAAGATATTAAGGGATATTCTTGATTAACAGAAAATATATGGAAAGCATTAAATAGGGTCTACCTTGAAATAAATGGCCATATCTTTGTCTCAAATTGCCCCATTTCAATTATAACGGTGTTTTTAGAATTCACTCAATCTTCGAAACAAAACTGCAGTAAAATAATTTGACTTCCGACTCATCTAAGAAAAATATTAAGGGATATTCTTCGATAAATAGAAAATATATGGAAAGCATTAAATAGGGTCTACCTTGAAATAAATGGCCATATCTTCGTAAAAAATTGCCCCACTTCAATTATAAAGGTGTTTTTAGAATTCACTTGATCTTTGGAACAAAACTGCATTAAAATAATTTGACTTCCGACTCATCTAAGAAAGATATTAAGGGATATTCTTGATTAACAGAAAATATATGGAAAGCATTAAATAGGGTCTACCTTGAAATAAATGGCCATATCTTCGTCAAAAATTGTCCCATTTCAATTATAAAGGTGTTTTTAGAATTCACTCAATCTTTGGAACAAAACTGCATTAAAATAATTTGACTTCCGACTCATCTAAGAAAGATATTAAGGGATATTCTTCGATAAATAGAAAATATATGGAAAGCATTAAATAGGGTCTACCTTGAAATAAATGGCCATATCTTCGTCAAAAATTGCCCCATTTCAATTACAAAGGTGTTTTTAGAATTCACTTGATCTTTGGAACAAAACTGCATTAAAATAATTTGACTTCCGACTCATCTAAAAAAGATATTAAGGGATATTCTTCGATAAATAGAAAATATATGGAAAGCATTAAATAGGGTCTACCTTGAAATAAATGGCCATATCTTCGTCAAAAATTGCCCCCTTTCAATTATAAAAGTGGTTTTAGAATTCGCTCGATCTTTGGAACAAAACTGCATTAAAATAATTTGACTTCCGACTCATCTAAGAAAGATATTAAGGGATATTCTTGATTAACAGATAATATATGGAAAGCATTAAATAGGGTCTACCTTGAAATAAATGGCCATATCTTCGTAAAAAATTGCCCCATTTCAATTATAAAGGTGTTTTTAGAATTCGCTCAATCTTTGGAACAAAACTGCATTAAAATAATTTGACTTCCGACTCATCTAAGAAAGATATTAAGGGATATTCTTGATTAACAGAAAATATATGGAAAGCATTAAATAGGGTCAACCTTGAAATAAATGGCCATATCTTTGTCCCAAATTGCCCCATTTCAATTATAAAGGTGTTTTTAGAATTCACTCAATCTTTGGAACAAAACTGCATTAAAATAATTTGACTTCCGACTCATCTAAGAAAGATATTAAGGGATATTCTTGATTAACAGAAAATATATGGAAAGCATTAAATAGGGTCTACCTTGAAATAAATGGCCATATCTTCGTCAAAAATTGTCCCATTTCAATTATAAAGGTGTTTTTAGAATTCACTCAATCTTTGGAACAATACTGCATTAAAATAATTTGACTTCCGACTCATCTAAGAAAGATATTAAGGGATATTCTTCGATAAATAGAAAATATATGGAAAGCATTAAATAGGGTCTACCTTGAAATAAATGGCCATATCTTCGTCCAAAATTGCCCTATTTCAATTAAAAAGGTGTTTTTAGAATTCACTCGATCTTTAGAACAAAACTGCATTAAAATAGTTTGACTTCCGACTCATCTAAGAAAGATATTAAGGGATATTCTTCGAATAATAGAAAATATATTGAAAGCATTAAATAGGGTCTACCTTGAAATAAATGGCCATATCTTCGTCAAAAATTGCCCCATTTCAATTATAAAGGTGTTTTTAGAATTCTTTGGAACAAAGCTGCATTAAAATAATTTGACTTCCGACTCATCTTAGAAAGATATTAAGGGATATTCTTCGATTAATAGAAAATATAAGGCAAACATCAAAAAAATTCAAAAAGTGCCCCCTTTCAATTATGAAGGTGTTTTTAGAATTCGCTTGATCTTTGGAACAAAACTGCATTAAAATAATTTGACTTCCGACTCATCTAAGAAAGATATTAAAAGATATTCTCCGATTAATAGAAAATATAAGGCAAACATTAAATAGGGTCTACCTTGAAATAAATGGCCATATCTTCGTCAAAAATTGTCCCATTTCAATTATAAAGGTGTTTTTAGAATTCACTCAATCTTTGGAACAAAACTGCATTAAAATAATTTGACTTCCGACTCATCTAAGAAAGATATTAAGGGATATTCTTCGATAAATAGAAAATATATGGAAAGCATTAAATAGGGTCTACCTTGAAATAAATGGCCATATCTTCGTCCAAAATTGCCCCATTTCAATTATAAAGGAATTTTTAGAATTCACTCGATCTTTGGAACAAAACTGCATTAAAATAATTTGACTTCCGACTCATCTAAGAAAGATATTAAGGGAAATTCTTCGATAAATAGAAAATATATGGAAAGCATTAAATAGGGTCTACCTTGAAATAAATGGCCATATCTTCGTCAAAAATTGCCCCATTTCAATTATAAAGGTGTTTTTAGAATTCACTCGATCTTTGGAACAAAACTGCATTAAAATAATTTGACTTCCGACTCATCTAAGAAAGATATTAAGGGATATTCTTCGAATAAAAGAAAATATATGGAAAGCATTAAATAGGGTCTACCTTGAAATAAATGGCAATATCTTCGTCAAAAATTGCCCCATTTCAATTATAAAGGTGTTTTTAGAATTCACTCAATCTTCGAAACAAAACTGCAATAAAATAATTTGACTTCCGACTCATCTAAGAAAGATATAAAGGGATATTCTTCGATAAATAGAAAATATATGAAAAGCATTAAATAGGGTCTACTTTGAAATAAATGGCCATATCTTCGTCAAAAATTGCCCCATTTCAATTATAAAGGTGTTTTTAGAATTCACTCAATCTTTGGAACAAAACTGCATTAAAATAATTTGACTTCCGACTCATCTAAGAAAGATATTAAAAGATATTCTTCGATTAATAGAAAATATATGGAAAGCATTAAATAGGGTCTACCTTGAAATAAATGGCCATATCTTCGTCCAAAATTGCCCCATTTCAATTATAAAGGAATTTTTAGAATTCACTCGATCTTTGGAACAAAACTGCATTAAAATAATTTGACTTCCGACTCATCTAAGAAAGATATTAAGGGATATTCTTCGATAAATAGAAAATATATGGAAAGCATTAAATAGGGTCTACCTTGAAATAAATGGCCATATCTTCGTCAAAAATTGCCCCATTTCAATTATAAAGGTGTTTTTAGAATTCACTCGATCTTTGGAACAAAACTGCATTAAAATAATTTGACTTCCGACTCATCTAAGAAAGATATTAAGGGATATTCTTCGATAAATAGAAAATATATGAAAAGCATTAAATAGGGTCTACTTTGAAATAAATGGGCATATCTGCGTCAAAAAGTGCCCCCTTTCAATTATGAAGGTGTTTTTAGAATTCGCTTGATCTTTGGAACAAAACTGCATTTAAATAATTTGACTTCCGACTCATCTAAGAAAGATATTAAAAGATATTCTTCGATTAATAGAAAATATAAGGCAAACATTAAATAGGGTCAACCTTGAAATAAATGGCCATATCTTCGTCAAAAATTGCCCCATTTCAATTATAAAGGTGTTTTTAGAATTCACTCAATCTTTGGAACAAAACTGCATTAAAATAATTTGACTTCCGACTCATCTAAGAAAGATATTAAGGGATATTCTTCGATAAATAGAAAATATATGGAAAGCATTAAATAGGGTCTACCTTGAAATAAATGGCCATATCTTCGTCCAAAATTGCCCCATTTCAATTATAAAGGAATTTTTAGAATTCACTCGATCTTTGGAACAAAACTGCATTAAAATAATTTGACTTCCGACTCATCTAAGAAAGATATTAAGGGATATTCTTCGATAAATAGAAAATATATGGAAAGCATTAAATAGGGTCTACCTTGAAATAAATGGCCATATCTTCGTCAAAAATTGCCCCATTTCAATTATAAAGGTGTTTTTAGAATTCACTCGATCTTTGGAACAAAACTGCATTAAAATAATTTGACTTCCGACTCATCTAAGAAAGATATTAAGGGATATTCTTCGAATAAAAGAAAATATATGGAAAGCATTAAATAGGGTCTACCTTGAAATAAATGGCCATATCTTCGTAAAAAATTGCCCCATTTCAATTATAAAGGTGTTTTTAGAATTCACTCAATCTTCGAAACAAAACTGCAATAAAATAATTTGACTTCCGACTCATCTAAGAAAGATATTAAGGGATATTCTTCGATAAATAGAAAATATATGAAAAGCATTAAATAGGGTCTACTTTGAAATAAATGGCCATATCTTCGTCAAAAATTGCCCCATTTCAATTATAAAGGTGTTTTTAGAATTCACTCAATCTTTGGAACAAAACTGCATTAAAATAATTTGACTTCCGACTCATCTAAGAAAGATATTAAAAGATATTCTTCGATTAATAGAAAATATATGGAAAGCATTAAATAGGGTCAACCTTGAAATAAATGGCCATATCTTTGTCTCAAACTGCCCCATTTCAATTATAAAGGTGTTTTTAGAATTCACTCGATCTTTGGAACAAAACTGCATTAAAAAAATTTGACTTCCGACTCATCTAAGAAAGATATTAAGGGATATTCTTCGATAAATAGAAAATATATGAAAAGCATTAAATAGGGTCTACTTTGAAATAAATGGGCATATCTGCGTCAAAAATTGCCCCCTTTCAATTATGAAGGTGTTTTTAGAATTCGCTTGATCTTTGGAACAAAACTGCATTAAAATAATTTGACTTCCGACTCATCTAAGAAAGATATTAAAAGATATTCTTCGATTAATAGAAAATATAAGGCAAACATTAAATAGGGTCAACCTTGAAATAAATGGCCATATCTTCGTCAAAAATTGCCCCATTTCAATTATAAAGGTGTTTTTAGAATTCACTCGATCTTTGGAACAAAACTGCATTAAAATAATTTGACTTCCGACTCATCTAAGAAAGATATTAAGGGATATTCTTGATTAACAGAAAATATATGGAAAGCATTAAATATGGTCTACTTTGAAATAAATGGCCATATCTTTGTCTCAAATTGCCCCATTTCAATTATAAAGGTGTTTTTAGAATTCACTCAATCTTCGAAACAAAACTGCAATAAAATAATTTGACTTCCGACTCATCTAAGAAAAGATATTAAGGGATATTCTTCGATAAATAGAAAATATATGAAAAGCATTAAATAGGGTCTACTTTGAAATAAATGGCCATATCTTCGTCAAAAATTGCCCCATTTCAATTATAAAGGTGTTTTTAGAATTCACTCAATCTTTGGAACAAAACTGCATTAAAATAATTTGACTTCCGACTCATCTAAGAAAGATATTAAAAGATATTCTTCGATTAATAGAAAATATATGGGAAGGCATTAAATAGGGGTCTACCTTGAAATAAATGGCCATATCTTCGTCCAAAATTGCCCCATTTCAATTATAAAGGAATTTTTAGAATTCACTCGATCTTTGGAACAAAACTGCATTAAAATAATTTGACTTCCGACTCATCTAAGAAAGATTTTAAGGGATATTCTTCGATAAATAGAAAATATATGGAAAGCATTAAATAGGGTCTACCTTGAAATAAATGGCCATATCTTCGTCAAAAATTGCCCCATTTCAATCATAAAGGTGTTTTTAGAATTCACTCGATCTTTGGAACAAAACTGCATTAAAAAATTTGACTTCCGACTCATCTAAGAAAGATATTAAGGGATATTCTTCGATAAATAGAAAATATATGAAAAGCATTAAATAGGGTCTACTTTGAAATAAATGGGCATATCTGCGTCAAAAATTGCCCCCTTTCAATTATGAAGGTGTTTTTAGAATTCGCTTGATCTTTGGAACAAAACTGCATTAAAATAATTTGACTTCCGACTCATCTAAGAAAGATATTAAAAGATATTCTTCGATTAATAGAAAATATAAGGCAAACATTAAATAGGGTCAACCTTGAAATAAATGGCCATATCTTCGTCAAAAATTGCCCCATTTCAATTATAAAGGTGTTTTTAGAATTCACTCGATCTTTGGAACAAAACTGCATTAAAATAATTTGACTTCCGACTCATCTAAGAAAGATATTAAGGGATATTCTTCGATAAATTGAAAATATATGGAAAGCATTAAATAGGGTCTACCTTGAAATAAATGGCCATATCTTCGTCAAAAAATGCCCCATTTCAATTATAAAGGTGTTTTTAAAATTCACTCAATCTTTGAAACAAAACTGCATTAAAATAATTTGACTTCCGACTCATCTAAGAAAGATATTAAGGGATATTCTTCGATAAATAGAAAATATATGGAAAGCATTAAATAGGGTCTACCTTGAAATAAATGGCCATATCTTCGTCAAAAATTGCCCCATTTCAATTATAAGGGTATTTTTAGAATTCACTCGATCTTTGGAACAAAACTGCATTAAAATAATTTGACCTCCGACTCATCTAAGAAAGATATTAAGGGATATCTTCGAATAATAGAAAATATATTGAAAGCATTAAATAGGGTCTACCTGAAATAAATGGCCATATCTTCGTCAAAAATTGTCCCATTTCAATTATAAAGGTGTTTTTAGAATTCTTTGGAACAAAGCTGCATTAAAATAATTTGACTTCCGACTCATCTTAGAAAGATATTAAAAAATATTCTTCGATTAATAGAAAATATAAGGCAAACATTAAATAGGGTCAACCTTGAAATAAATGGCCATATCTTTGTCTCAAATTGCCCCATTTCAATTATAAAGGTGTTTTTAGAATTCACTTGATCTTTGAAACAAAACTGCATTAAAATAATTTGACTTCCGAATCATCTAAGAAAGATATTAAGGGATATTCTTCGATAAATAGAAAATATATGGAAAGCATTAAATAGGGTCTACCTTGAAATAAATGGCCATATCTTCGTCAAAAATTGCCCCATTTCAATTATAAAGGTGTTTTTAGAATTCTTTGGAACAAAGCTGCATTAAAATAATTTGACTTCCGACTCATCTTAGAAAGATATTAAAAAATATTCTTCGATTAATAGAAAATATAAGGCAAACATTAAATAGGGTCAACCTTGAAATAAATGGCCATATCTTTGTCTCAAATTGCCCCATTTCAATTATAAAGGTGTTTTTAGAATTCACTCAATCTTTGGAACAAAATTGCATTAAAATAATTTGACTTCCGACTCATCTAAGAAAGATATTAAGGGATATTCTTGATTAACAGAAAATATATGGAAAGCATTAAATAGGGTCTACCTTGTAATAAATGGCCATATCTTTGTCTCAAATTGCCCCATTTCAATTATAAAGGTGTTTTTAGAATTCACTTGATCTTTGAAACAAAACTGCATTAAAATAATTTGACTTCCGAATCATCTAAGAAAGATATTAAGGGATATTCTTCGATAAATAGAAAATATATGGAAAGCATTAAATAGGGTCTACCTTGAAATAAATGGCCATATCTTCGTAAAAAATTGCCCCACTTCAATTATAAAGGTGTTTTTAGAATTCTTTGGAACAAAACTGCATTAAAATAATTTGACTTCCGACTCATCTAAGAAAGATATTAAGGGATATTCTTGATTAACAGAAAATATATGGAAAGCATTAAATAGGGTCTACCTTGAAATAAATGGCCATATCTTCGTCAAAAATTGTCCCATTTCAATTATAAAGGTGTTTTTAGAATTCACTCAATCTTTGAAACAAAACTGCATTAAAATAATTTGACTTCCGACTCATCTAAAAAAGATATTAAGGGATATTCTTCGATAAATAGAAAAAATATGGAAAGCATTAAATAGGGTCTACGT
The DNA here is from genome assembly GCF_018153295.1 of Drosophila grimshawi. Classification (NCBI taxonomy): domain Eukaryota; kingdom Metazoa; phylum Arthropoda; class Insecta; order Diptera; family Drosophilidae; genus Drosophila; species Drosophila grimshawi. The sequence goes on along the minus strand of NW_025062895.1, from coordinate 138,596 downwards.
TGAAATAAATGGCCATATCTTCGTCAAAAATTGCCCCATTTCAATTATAAGGGTATTTTTTAGAATTCACTCGATCTTTGGAACAAAACTGCATTAAAATAATTTGACTTCCGACTCATCTAAGAAAGATATTAAGGGATATTCTTCGAATAATAGAAAATATATTGAAAGCATTAAATAGGGTCTACCTTGAAATAAATGGCCATATCTTCGTCAAAAATTGTCCCATTTCAATTATAAAGGTGTTTTTAGAATTCTTTGGAACAAAGCTGCATTAAAATAATTTGACTTCCGACTCATCTTAGAAAGATATTAAAAAATATTCTTCGATTAATAGAAAATATAAGGCAAACATTAAATAGGGTCTACCTTGAAATAAATGGCCATATCTTTGTCTCAAATTGCCCCATTTCAATTATAAAGGTGTTTGTAGAATTCACTTGATCTTTGAAACAAAACTGCATTAAAATAATTTGACTTCCGAATCATCTAAGAAAGATATTAAGGGATATTCTTCGATAAATAGAAAATATATGGAAAGCATTAAATAGGGTCTACCTTGAAATAAATGGCCATATCTTCGTCAAAAATTGTCCCATTTCAATTATAAAGGTGTTTTTAGAATTCACTCAATCTTTGGAACAAAACTGCATTAAAATAATTTGACTTCCGACTCATCTAAGAAAGATATTAAGGGATATTCTTCGATAAATAGAAAATATATGGAAAGCATTAAATAGGGTCTACCTTGAAATAAATGGCCATATCTTCGTCAAAAATTGCCCCATTTCAATTACAAAGGTGTTTTTAGAATTCACTCAATCTTTGGAACAAAACTGCATTAAAATAATTTGACTTCCGACTCATCTAAGAAAGATATTAAGGGATATTCTTCGATAAATAGAAAATATATGGAAAGCATTAAATAGGGTCTACCTTGAAATAAATGGCCATATCTTCGTCAAAAATTGCCCCATTTCAATTATAAAGGTATTTTTACAATTCTCTCGATCTTTGGAACAAAACTGCATTAAAATAATTTGACTTCCGACTCATCTAAGAAAGATATTAAGGGATAATCTTCGATAAATAGAAAATATATGGAAAGCATTAAATAGGGTCTACCTTGAAATAAATGGCCATATCTTCGTCAAAAATTGCCCCCTTTCAATTATAAAGGTGGTTTTAGAATTCGCTCGATCTTTGGAACAAAACTGCATTAAAATAATTTGACTTCCGACTCATCTAAGAAAGATATTAAGGGATATTCTTGATTAACAGATAATATATGGAAAGCATTAAATAGGGTCTACCTTGAAATAAATGGCCATATCTTCGTAAAAAATTGTCCCATTTCAATTATAAAGGTGTTTTTAGAATTCACTCAATCTTTGGAACAAAATTGCATTAAAATAATTTGACTTCCGACTCATCTAAGAAAGATATTAAGGGATATTCTTCGATAAATAGAAAATATATGGAAAGCATTAAATAGGGTCTACCTTGAAATAAATGGCCATATCTTCGTCCAAAATTGCCCCATTTCAATTATAAAGGTGTTTTTAGAATTCACTCGATCTTTGGAACAAAACTGCATTAAAATAGTTTGACTTCCGACTCATCTAAGAAAGATATTAAGGGATATTCTTCGAATAATAGAAAATATATTGAAAGCATTAAATAGGGTCTACCTTGAAATAAATGGCCATATCTTCGTCAAAAATTGCCCCATTTCAATTATAAAGGTGTTTTTAGAATTCTTTGGAACAAAGCTGCATTAAAATAATTTGACTTCCGACTCATCTTAGAAAGATATTAAAAGATATTCTTCGATTAATAGAAAATATAAGGCAAACATTAAATAGGGTCAACCTTGAAATAAATGGCCATATCTTTGTCCCAAATTGCCCCATTTCAATTATAAAGGTGTTTTTAGAATTCACTCAATCTTTGGAACAAAACTGCATTAAAATAATTTGACTTCCGACTCATCTAAGAAAGATATTAAGGGATATTCTTGATTAACAGAAAATATATGGAAAGCATTAAATAGGGTCTATCTTGAAATAAATGGCCATATCTTTGTCTCAAATTGCCCTATTTCAATTATAAAGGTGTTTTTAGAATTCACTCAATCTTCGAAACAAAACTGCATTAAAATAATTTGACTTCCGAATCATCTAAGAAAGATATTAAGGGATATTCTTCGATAAATAGAAAATATATGGAAAGCATTAAATAGGGTCTACCTTGAAATAAATGGCCATATCTTCGTAAAAAATTGCCCCACTTCAATTATAAAGGTGTTTTTAGAATTCTTTGGAACAAAACTGCATTAAAATAATTTGACTTCCGACTCATCTAAGAAAGATATTAAGGGATATTCTTGATTAACAGAAAATATATGGAAAGCATTAAATAGGGTCTACCTTGAAATAAATGGCCATATCTTCGTCAAAAATTGTCCCATTTCAATTATAAAGGTGTTTTTAGAATTCACTCAATCTTTGGAACAAAACTGCATTAAAATAATTTGACTTCCGACTCATCTAAGAAAGATATTAAGGGATATTCTTCGATAAATAGAAAATATATGGAAAGCATTAAATAGGGTCTACCTTGAAATAAATGGCCATATCTTCGTCAAAAATTGCCCCATTTCAATTATAAAGGTATTTTTACAATTCTCTCAATCTTTGGAACAAAACTGCATTAAAATAATTTGACTTCCGACTCATCTAAGAAAGATATTAAGGGATAATCTTCGATAAATAGAAAATATATGGAAAGCATTAAATAGGGTCTACCTTGAAATAAATGGCCATATCTTCGTCAAAAATTGCCCCCTTTCAATTATAAAGGTGGTTTTAGAATTCGCTCGATCTTTGGAACAAAACTGCATTAAAATAATTTGACTTCCGACTCATCTAAGAAAGATATTAAGGGATATTCTTGATTAACAGATAATATATGGAAAGCATTAAATAGGGTCTACCTTGAAATAAATGGCCATATCTTCGTAAAAAATTGCCCCATTTCAATTATAAAGGTGTTTTTAGAATTCGCTCAATCTTTGGAACAAAACTGCATTAAAATAATTTGACTTCCGACTCATCTAAGAAAGATATTAAGGGATATTCTTGATTAACAGAAAATATATGGAAAGCATTAAATAGGGTCAACCTTGAAATAAATGGCCATATCTTTGTCCCAAATTGCCCCATTTCAATTATAAAGGTGTTTTTAGAATTCACTCAATCTTTGGAACAAAACTGCATTAAAATAATTTGACTTCCGACTCATCTAAGAAAGATATTAAGGGATATTCTTGATTAACAGAAAATATATGGAAAGCATTAAATAGGGTCTACCTTGAAATAAATGGCCATATCTTCGTCAAAAATTGTCCCATTTCAATTATAAAGGTGTTTTTAGAATTCACTCAATCTTTGGAACAAAACTGCATTAAAATAATTTGACTTCCGACTCATCTAAGAAAGATATTAAGGGATATTCTTCGATAAATAGAAAATATATGGAAAGCATTAAATAGGGTCTACCTTGAAATAAATGGCCATATATTCGTCCAAAATTGCCCTATTTCAATTAAAAAGGTGTTTTTAGAATTCACTCGATCTTTAGAACAAAACTGCATTAAAATAGTTTGACTTCCGACTCATCTAAGAAAGATATTAAGGGATATTCTTCGAATAATAGAAAATATATTGAAAGCATTAAATAGGGTTTACCTTGAAATAAATGGCCATATCTTCGTCAAAAATTGCCCCATTTCAATTATAAAGGTGTTTTTAGAATTCTTTGGAACAAAGCTGCATTAAAATAATTTGACTTCCGACTCATCTTAGAAAGATATTAAAAGATATTCTTCGATTAATAGAAAATATAAGGCAAACATTAAATAGGGTCAACCTTGAAATAAATGGCCATATCTTTGTCCCAAATTGCCCCATTTCAATTATAAAGGTGTTTTTAGAATTCACTTGATCTTTGGAACAAAACTGCATTAAAATAATTTGACTTCCGACTCATCTAAGAAAGATATTAAGGGATATTCTTGATTAACAGAAAATATATGGAAAGCATTAAATAGGGTCTACCTTGAAATAAATGGCCATATCTTCGTCAAAAATTGCCCCATTTCAATTATAAAGGTGTTTTTAGAATTCACTCAATCTTTGGAACAAAATTGCATTAAAATAATTTGACTTCCGACTCATCTAAGAAAGATATTAAGGGATATTCTTGATTAACAGAAAATATATGGAAAGCATTAAATAGGGTCTACCTTGAAATAAATGGCCATATCTTTGTCTCAAATTGCCCCATTTCAATTATAAAGGTGTTTTTAGAATTCACTCAATCTTCGAAACAAAACTGCATTAAAATAATTTGACTTCCGACTCATCTAAGAAAGATATTAAGGGATATTCTTCGATAAATAGAAAATATATGGAAAGCATTAAATAGGGTCTACCTTGAAATAAATGGCCATATCTTCGTAAAAAATTGCCCCACTTCAATTATAAAGGTGTTTTTAGAATTCTTTGGAACAAAACTGCATTAAAATAATTTGACTTCCGACTCATCTAAGAAAGATATTAAGGGATATTCTTGATTAACAGAAAATATATGGAAAGCATTAAATAGGGTCTACCTTGAAATAAATGGCCATATCTTCGTCAAAAATTGCCACGTTTCAATTATAAAGGTGTTTTTAGAATTCACTTGATCTTTGGAACAAAACTGCATTAAAATAATTTGACTTCCGTCTCATCTAAGAAAGATATTAAGGGATATTCTTTGATCAACAGAAAATATATGGAAAGCATTAAATAGGGTCAACCTTGAAATAAATGGCCATATCTTTGTCTCAAATTGCCCCATTTCAATTATAAAGGTGTTTTTAGAATTCACTCAATCTTTGGAACAAAACTGCATTAAAATAATTTGACTTCCGACTCATCTAAGAAAGATATTAAGGGATATTCTTCGATAAATAGAAAATATATGGAAAGCATTAAATAGGGTCTACCTTGAAATAAATGGCCATATCTTCGTCAAAAATTGCCCCATTTCAATTATAAAGATGTTTTTAGAATTCGCTCGATCTTTGAAACAAAACTGCATTAAAATAATTTGACTTCCGACTCATCTAAGAAAGATATTAAGGGATAATCTTCCATAAATAGAAAATATATGGAAAGCATTAAATAGGGTCTACCTTGAAATAAATGGCCATATCTTCGTCAAAAATTGCCCCATTTCAATTATAAAGGTGTTTTTAGAATTCGCTCGATCTTTGGAAGAAAACTGCATTACAATAATTTGACTTCCGACTCATCTAAGAAAGATATTAAGGGATATTCTTCGATTAACAGAAAATATATGGAAAGCATTAAATAGGGTCTACCTTGAAATAAATGGCCATATCTTCGTAAAAAATTGCCCAATTTCAAATATAATGGTGTTTTTAGAATTCACTTGATCTTTGGAACAAAACTGCATTAAAATAATTTGACTTCCGACTCATCTAAGAAAGATATTAAGGGATATTCTTGATTAACAGAAAATATATGGAAAGCATTAAATAGGGTCAACCTTGAAATAAATGGCCATATCTTCGTAAAAAATTGCCCCACTTCAATTATAAAGGTGTTTTTAGAATTCTTTGGAACAAAACTGCATTAAAATAATTTGACTTCCGACTCATCTAAGAAAGATATTAAGGGATATTCTTGATTAACAGAAAATATATGGAAAGCATTAAATAGGGTCTACCTTGAAATAAATGGCCATATCTTCGTAAAAAAATTGTCCCATTTCAATTATAAAGGTGTTTTTAGAATTCACTCAATCTTTGGAACAAAACTGCATTAAAATAATTTGACTTCCGACTCATCTAAGAAAGATATTAAGGGATATTCTTCGATAAATAGAAAATATATGGAAAGCATTAAATAGGGTCTACCTTGAAATAAATGGCCATATCTTCGTCCAAAATTGTCCTATTTCAATTAAAAAGGTGTTTTTAGAATTCACTCGATCTTTAGAACAAAACTGCATTAAAATAATTTGACTTCCGACTCATCTAAGAAAGATATTAAGGGATATTCTTCGAATAATAGAAAATATATTGAAAGCATTAAATAGGGTCTACCTTGAAATAAATGGCCATATCTTCGTCAAAAATTGCCCCATTTCAATTATAAAGGTGTTTTTAGAATTCTTTGGAACAAAGCTGCATTAAAATAATTTGACTTCCGACTCATCTTAGAAAGATATTAAAAGATATTCTTCGATTAATAGAAAATATAAGGCAAACATTAAATAGGGTCAACCTTGAAATAAATGGCCATATCTTTGTCCCAAATTGCCCCATTTCAATTATAAAGGTGTTTTTAGAATTCACTCAATCTTTGGAACAAAACTGCATTAAAATAATTTGACTTCCGACTCATCTAAGAAAGATATTAAGGGATATTCTTGATTAACAGAAAATATATGGAAAGCATTAAATAGGGTCTACCTTGAAATAAATGGCCATATCTTCGTCAAAAATTGCCCCACTTCAATTATAAAGGTGTTTTAAGAATTCGCTTAATCTTTGAAACAAAACTGCATTAAAATAATTTGACTTCCGACTCATCTAAAAAAGATATTAAGGGATATTCTTCGATAAATAGAAAATATATGGAAAGCATTAAATAGGGTCTACCTTGAAATAAATGGCCATATCTTCGTCAAAAATTGCTTCATTTTAATTAAAAAGGTGTTTTTAGAATTCACTCAATCTTTGGAACAAAACTGCATTGAAATAATTTGACTTCCGACTCATCTAAGAAAGATATTAAGGGATATTCTTGATTAACAGAAAATATATGGAAAGCATTAAATAGGGTCTACCTTGAAATAAATGGCCATATCTTCGTCAAAAATTGTCCCATTTCAATTAAAAAGGTGTTTTTAGAATTCACTCGATCTTTGGAACAAAACTGCATTAAAATAATTTGACTTCCGACTCATCTAAGAAAGATATTAAGGGATATTCTTCGATAAATAGAAAATATATGGAAAGCATTAAATAGGGTCTACCTTGAAATAAATGGCCATATCTTCGTCAAAAATTGCCCCATTTCAATTAAAAAGGTGTTTTTAGAATTCGCTTGATCTTTGGACCAAAACTGCATTAAAATAATTTGACTTCCGACTCATCTAAGAAAGATATTAAGGGATATTCTTCGATTAATAGAAAATATATTGAAAGCATTAAATAGGGTCTACCTTGAAATAAATGGCCATATCTTCGTCAAAAATTGCCCCATTTCAATTATAAAGGTGTTTTTAGAATTCACTCGATCTTTGGAACAAAGCTGCATTAAAATAATTTGACTTCCGACTCATCTTAGAAAGATATTAAGGGATATTCTTCGATTAATAGAAAATATAAGGCAAACATTAAATAGGGTCAACCTTGAAATAAATGGCCATATCTTTGTCCCAAATTGGCCCATTTCAATTATAAAGGTGTTTTTAGAATTCACTCAATCTTTGGAACAAAACTGCATTAAAATAATTTGACTTCCGACTCATCTAAGAAATATATTAAGGGATATTCTTGATTAACAGAAAATATATGGAAAGCATTAAATAGGGTCTACCTTGAAATAAATGGCCATATCTTCGTCAAAAATTGCCCCATTTCAATTATAAAGGTGTTTTTAGAATTCACTCAATCTTCGAAACAAAACTGCATTAAAATAATTTGACTTCCGACTCATCTAAGAAAGATATTAAGGGATATTCTTCGATAAATAGAAAATATATGGAAAGCATTAAATAGGGTCTACCTTGAAATAAATGGCCATATCTTCGTCAAAAATTGCTTCATTTTAATTAAAAAGGTGTTTTTAGAATTCACTCAATCTTTGGAACAAAACTGCATTAAAATAATTTGACTTCCGACTCATCTAAGAAAGATATTAAGGGATATTCTTGATTAACAGAAAATATATGGAAAGCATTAAATAGGGTCTACCTTGAAATAAATGGCCATATCTTCGTCAAAAATTGTCCCATTTCAATTATAAAGGTGTTTTTAGAATTCACTCAATCTTTGGAACAATACTGCATTAAAATAATTTGACTTCCGACTCATCTAAGAAAGATATTAAGGGATATTCTTCGATAAATAGAAAATATATGGAAAGCATTAAATAGGGTCTACCTTGAAATAAATGGCCATATCTTCGTCCAAAATTGCCCTATTTCAATTAAAAAGGTGTTTTTAGAATTCACTCGATCTTTAGAACAAAACTGCATTAAAATAATTTGACTTCCGACTCATCTAAGAAAGATATTAAGGGATATTCTTCGAATAATAGAAAATATATTGAAAGCATTAAATAGGGTCTACCTTGAAATAAATGGCCATATCTTCGTCAAAAATTGCCCCATTTCAATTATAAAGGTGTTTTTAGAATTCTTTGGAACAAAGCTGCATTAAAATAATTTGACTTCCGACTCATCTTAGAAAGATATTAAAAAATATTCTTCGATTAATAGAAAATATAAGGCAAACATTAAATAGGGTCAACCTTGAAATAAATGGCCATATCTTTGTCTCAAATTGCCCCATTTCAATTATACAGGTGTTTTAAGAGTTCACTCTATCTTTGGAACAAAATTGCATTAAAATAATTTGACTTCCGACTCATATAAGAAAGATATTAAGGGATATTCTTGATTAACAGAAAATATATGGAAAGCATTAAATAGGGTCTACCTTGAAATAAATGGCCATATCTTTGTCTCAAATTGCCCCATTTCAATTATAAAGGTGTTTTTAGAATTCACTCAATCTTTGGAACAAAACTGCACTAAAATAATTTGACTTCCGACTCATCTAAGAAAGATATTAAGGGATATTCTTCGATAAATTGAAAATATATGGAAAGCATTAAATAGGGTCTACCTTGAAATAAATGGCCATATCTTCGTAAAAAATTGTCCCATTTCAATTATAAAGGTGTTTTTAGAATTCACTCAATCTTTGGAACAAAACTGCATTAAAATAATTTGACTTCCGACTCATCTAAGAAAGATATTAAGGGATATTCTTCGATAAATTGAAAATATATGGAAAGCATTAAATAGGGTCTACCTTGAAATAAATGGCCATATCTTCGTAAAAAATTGCCCCACTTCAATTATAAAGGTGTTTTTAGAATTCTTTGGAACAAAGCTGCATTAAAATAATTTGACTTCCGACTCATCTAAGAAAGATATTAAGGGATATTCTTGATTAACAGAAAATATATGGAAAGCATTAAATACGGTCTACCTTGAAATAAATGGCCATATCTTCGTCAAAAATTGCCCCATTTCAATTATAAAGGTGTTTTTAGAATTCACTCAATCTTCGAAACAAAACTGCATTAAAATAATTTGACTTCCGACTCATCTAAGAAAGATATTAAGGGATATTCTTCGATAAATAGAAAATATATGGAAAGCATTAAATAGGGTCTACCTTGAAATAAATGGCCATATCTTCGTCAAAAATTGCTTCATTTTAATTAAAAAGGTGTTTTTAGAATTCACTCAATCTTTGGAACAAAATTGCATTAAAATAATTTGACTTCCGACTCATCTAAGAAAGATATTAAGGGATATTCTTGATTAACAGAAAATATATGGAAAGCAATAAATAGGGTCTACCTTGAAATAAATGGCCATATCTTTGTCTCAAATTGCCCCATTTCAATTATAAAGGTGTTTTTAGAATTCACTCAATCTTTGGAACAAAACTGCACTAAAATAATTTGACTTCCGACTCATCTAAGAAAGATATTAAGGGATATTCTTCGATAAATTGAAAATATATGGAAAGCATTAAATAGGGTCTACCTTGAAATAAATGGCCATATCTTCGTAAAAAATTGTCCCATTTCAATTATAAAGGTGTTTTTAGAATTCACTCAATCTTTGGAACAAAACTGCATTAAAATAATTTGACTTCCGACTCATCTAAGAAAGATATTAAGGGATATTCTTGATTAACAGAAAATATATGGAAAGCATTAAATAGGGTCTACCTTGAAATAAATGGCCATATCTTCGTCAAAAATTGCCCCATTTCAATTATAAAGGTGTTTTTAGAATTCACTCAATCTTTGGAACAAAACTGCATTAAAATAATTTGACTTCCGACTCATCTAAGAAAGATATTAAGGGATATTCTTCGATAAATAGAAAATATATGGAAAGCATTAAATAGGGTCTACCTTGAAATAAATGGCCATATCTTCGTCCAAAATTGCCCTATTTCAATTAAAAGGTGTTTTTAGAATTCACTCGATCTTTAGAACAAAACTGCATTAAAATAATTTGACTTCCGACTCATCTAAGAAAGATATTAAGGGATATTCTTCGAATAATAGAAAATATATTGAAAGCATTAAATAGGGTCTACCTTGAAATAAATGGCCATATCTTCGTCAAAAATTGCCCCATTTCAATTATAAAGGTGTTTTTAGAATTCTTTGGAACAAAGCTGCATTAAAATAATTTGACTTCCGGGTCATCTTAGAAAGATATTAAAAAATATTCTTCGATTAATAGAAAATATAAGGCAAACATTAAATAGGGTCAACCTTGAAATAAATGGCCATATCTTTGTCTCAAATTGCCCCATTTCAATTATAAAGGTGTTTTTAGAATTCACTTGATCTTTGGAACAAAACTGCATTAAAATAATTTGACTTCCGACTCATCTAAGAAAGATATTAAGGGATATTCTTGATTAACAGAAAATATATGGAAAGCATTAAATAGGGTCTACCTTGAAATAAATGGCCATATCTTTGTCTCAAATTGCCCCATTTCAATTATAAAGGTGTTTTTAGAATTCACTTGATCTTTGGAACAAAACTGCACTAAAATAATTTGACTTCCGACTCATCTAAGAAAGATATTAAGGGATATTCTTCGATAAATTGAAAATATATGGAAAGCATTAAATAGGGTCTACCTTGAAATAAATGGCCATATCTTCGTCAAAAATTGTCCCATTTCAATTATAAAGGTGTTTTTAGAATTCACTTAATCTTTGGAACAAAACTGCATTAAAATAATTTGACTTCCGACTCATCTAAGAAAGATATTAAGGGATATTCTTCGATAAATTGAAAATATATGGAAAGCATTAAATAGGGTCTACCTTGAAATAAATGGCCATATCTTCGTCAAAAATTGCCCCATTTCAATTATAAAGGTGTTTTTAGAATTCTTTGGAACAAAGCTGCATTAAAATAATTTGACTTCCGACTCATCTAAGAAAGATATTAAGGGATATTCTTGATTAACAGAAAATATATGGAAAGCATTAAATAGGGTCTACCTTGAAATAAATGGCCATATCTTTGTCTCAAATTGCCCCATTTCAATTATAAAGGTGTTTTTAGAATTCACTCAATCTTTGGAACAAAACTGCATTAAAATAATTTGACTTCCGACTCATCTAAGAAAGATATTAAGGGATATTCTTCGATAAATAGAAAATATATGGAAAGCATTAAATAGGGTCTACCTTGAAATAAATGGCCATATCTTCGTAAAAAATTGCCCCACTTCAATTATAAAGGTGTTTTTAGAATTCTTTGGAACAAAACTACATTAAAATAATTTGACTTCCGACTCATCTAAGAAAGATATTAAGGGATATTCTTGATTAACAGAAAATATATGAAAATCATTAAATAGGGTCTACCTTGAAATAAATGGCCATATCTTCGTCAAAAATTGTCCCATTTCAATTATAAAGGTGTTTTTAGAATTCACTCAATCTTTGGAACAAAACTGCATTAAAATAATTTGACTTCCGACTCATCTAAGAAAGATATTAAGGGATATTCTTCGATAAATTGAAAATATATGGAAAGCATTAAATAGGGTCTACCTTGAAATAAATGGCCATATCTTCGTAAAAAAATGTCCCATTTCAATTATAAAGGTGTTTTAAGAATTCACGCAATCTTAGGAACAAAACTGCATTAAAATAATTTGACTTCCAACTCAGCTAAGAAAGATATTAAGGGATATTCTTGATTAATAGAAAATATATGGAAAGCATTAAATAGGGTCTACCTTGAAATAAATGGCCATATCTTCGTCAAAAATTGCCCCATTTCAATTATAAAGATGTTTTTAGAATTCGCTCGACCTTTGAAACAAAACTGCATTAAAATAATTTGACTTCCGACTCATCTAAGAAAAATATTAAGGGATATTCTCCGAATAATAGAAAATATATGGAAAGCATTAAATAAGGTCTACCTTGAAATAAATGGCCATATCTTCGTCAAAAATTGCCCCATTTCAATTATAAAGGTGTTTTTAGAATTCAATCGATCTTTGGAACAAAACTGCATTAAAATAATTTGACTTTCGACTCAACTAAGAAAGATATTTAGAGATATTCGTCGATCAATAGAAAATATAAGCCAAACATTAAATAGGGTCAACCTTGAAATAAATGGCCATATCTTTGTCTCAAATTGCCCCATTTCAATTATAAAGGTGTTTTTAGAATTCTTTGGAACAAAGCTGCATTAAAATAATTTGACTTCCGACTCATCTAAGAAAGATATTAAGGGATATTCTTCGAATAATAGAAAATATATTGAAAGCATTAAATAGGGTCTACCTTGAAATAAATGGCCATATCTTCGTCAAAAATTGCCCCCTTTCAATTATAAAGATGTTTTTGGAATTCGCTCGATCTTTGGAACAAAACTGCATTAAAATAATTTGACTTCCGACTCATCTAAGAAAGATATTAAGGGATATTCTTGATTAACAGAAAATATATGGAAAGCATTAAATAGGGTCAACCTTGAAATAAATGGCCATATCTTCGTAAAAAATTGCCCCATTTCAATTATAAAGGTGTTTTTAGAATTCACTAAATCTTCGAAACAAAACTGCATTAAAATAATTTGACTTCCGACTCATCTAAGAAAGATATTAAGGGATATTCTTCGATAAATAGAAAATATATGGAAAGCATTAAATAGGGTCTACCTTGAAATAAATGGCCATATCTTCGTAAAAAATTGCCCCACTTCAATTATAAAGGTGTTTTTAGAATTCTTTGGAACAAAGCTGCATTAAAATAATTTGACTTCCGACTCATCTTAGAAAGATATTAAAAAATATTCTTCGATTAATAGAAAATATAAGGCAAACATTAAATAGGGTCAACCTTGAAATAAATGGCCATATCTTTGTCTCAAATTGCCCCATTTCAATTATAAAGGTGTGTTTAGAATTCACTCAATCTTTGGAACAAAATTGCATTAAAATAATTTGACTTCCGACTCATCTAAGAAAGATATTAAGGGATATTCTTGATTAACAGAAAATATATGGAAAGCATTAAATAGGGTCTACCTTGAAATAAATGGCCATATCTTTGTCTCAAATTGCCCCATTTCAATTATAAAGGTGTTTTTAGAATTCACTCAATCTTCGAAACAAAACTGCATTAAAATAATTTGACTTCCGACTCATCTAAGAAAGATATTAAGGGATATTCTTCGATAAATAGAAAATATATGGAAAGCATTAAATAGGGTCTACCTTGAAATAAATGGCCATATCTTCGTAAAAAATTGCCCCACTTCAATTATAAAGGTGTTTTTAGAATTCTTTGGATCAAAACTACATTAAAATAATTTGACTTCCGACTCATCTAAGAAAGATATTAAGGGATAATCTTCGATAAATAGAAAATATATGGAAAGCATTAAATAGGGTCTACCTTGAAATAAATGGCCATATCTTCGTCAAAAGCTGCCCCCATTCAATTATAAAGGTGTTTTTAGAATTCGCTCGATCTTTGGAACAAAACTGCATTAAAATAATTTGACTTCCGACTCATCTAAGAAAGATATTAAGGGATATTCTTGATTAACAGATAATATATGGAAAGCATTAAATAGGGTCTACCTTGAAATAAATGGCCATATCTTCGTCAAAAATTGCCCCATTTCAATTATAAAGGTATTTTTACAATTCACTCGATCTTTGGAACAAAACTGCATTAAAATAATTTGACTTCCGACTCATCTAAGAAAGATATTAAGGGATAATCTTCGATAAATAGAAAATATATGGAAAGCATTAAATAGGGTCTACCTTGAAATAAATGGCCATATCTTCGTCAAAAATTGCCCCCATTCAATTATAAAGGTGTTTTTAGAATTCGCTCGATCTTTGGAACAAAACTGCATTAAAATAATTTGACTTCCGACTCATCTAAGAAAGATATTAAGGGATATTCTTGATTAACAGATAATATATGGAAAGCATTAAATAGGGTCTACCTTGAAATAAATGGCCATATCTTCGTCAAAAATTGCCCCATTTCAATTATAAAGGTGCTTTTAGAATTCACTCGATCTTTGGAACAAAACTGCATTAAAATAATTTGACTTCCGACTCATCTAAGAAAGATATTAAGGGATATTCGATAAATAGAAAATATATGGAAAGCATTAAATAGGGTCTACCTTGAATTAAATGGCCATATCTTCGTCAAAAATTGCCCCATTTCAATTATAAAGGTGTTTTAAGAATTCACTCGATCTTTGGAACAAAACTGCATTAAAATAATTTGACTTCCAACTCAGCTAAGAAAGGTATTAAGGGATATTCTTCGATAAATAGAAAATATATGGAAAGTACTAAATAGGGTCTACCTTGAAATAAATGGCCATATCTTCGTCAAAAATTGCCCCATTTCAATTATAAAGGTATTTTTACAATTCACTCGATCCTTGGAACAAAACTGCATTAAAATAATTTGACTTCCGACTCATCTAAGAAAGATATTAAGGGATAATCTTCGATAAATAGAAAATATATGGAAAGCATTAAATAGGGTCTACCTTGAAATAAATGGCCATATCTTCGTCAAAAATTGCCCCCATTCAATTATAAAGGTGTTTTTAGAATTCGCTCGATCTTTGGAACAAAACTGCATTAAAATAATTTGACTTCCGACTCATCTAAGAAAGATATTAAGGGATATTCTTGATTAACAGATAATATATGGAAAGCATTAAATAGGGTCTACCTTGAAATAAATGGCCATATCTTCGTCAAAAATTACCCCATTTCAATTATAAAGGTGTTTTTAGAATTCGCTTGATCTTTGGAACAAAACTGCATTAAAATAATTTGACTTCCGACTCATCTAAGAAAGATATTAAGGGATATT
This sequence comes from Drosophila grimshawi, assembly GCF_018153295.1. NCBI lineage: Eukaryota > Metazoa > Arthropoda > Insecta > Diptera > Drosophilidae > Drosophila > Drosophila grimshawi. The sequence continues at coordinate 123,295 of NW_025062895.1, read as the reverse complement.
CTTCGATAAATAGAAAATATATGGAAAGCATTAAATAGGGTCTACCTTGAAATAAATGGCCATATCTTCGTCCAAAATTGCCCCATTTCAATTATAAAAATGTTTTAAGAATTCACGCAATCTTAGGAACAAAACTGCATTAAAATAATTTGACTTCCAACTCAGCTAAGAAAGATATTAAGGGATATTCTTGATTAATAGAAAATATATGGAAAGCATTAAATAGGGTCTACCTTGAAATAAATGGCCATATCTTCGTCAAAAATTGCCCCATTTCAATTATAAAGGTGTTTTTAGAATTCGCTCGACCTTTGAAACAAAACTGCATTAAAATATTTTGACTTCCGACTCATCTAAGAAAGATATTAAGGGATATTCTTCGACAAATAGAAAATATATGGAAAGCATTAAATAGGGTCAACCTTGAAATAAATGGCCATATCTTCGTCAAAAATTGCCCCATTTTAATTATAAAGGTGTTTTTCGAATTCAATCGATCTTTGGAACAAAACTGCATTAAAATAATTTGACTTTCGACTCATCTAAGAAAGATATTTAGAGATATTCGTCGATTAATAGAAAATATAAGCCAAACATTAAATAGGGTCAACCTTGAAATAAATGGCCATATCTTTGTCTCAAATTGCCCCATTTCAATTATAAAGGTGTTTTTAGAATTCACTCAATATTTGGAACAAAACTGCATTAAAATAATTTGACTTCCGACTCATCTAAGAAAGATATTTAGAGATATTCGTCGATTAATAGAAAATATAAGGCAAACATTAAATAGGGTCAACCTTGAAATAAATGGCCATATCTTTGTCTCAAATTGCCCCATTTCAATTATAAAGGTGTTTTTAGAATTCACTCAATATTTGGAACAAAACTGCATTAAAATAATTTGACTTCCGACTCATCTAAGAAAGACATTAAGGGATATTCTTCGATAAATAGAAAATATATGGAAAGCATTAAATAGGGTCTACCTTGAAATAAATGGCCATATCTTCGTCAAAAATTGCCCCATTTCAATTATAAAGGTGTTTTTAGAATTCTTTGGAACAAAGCTGCATTAAAATAATTTGACTTCCGACTCATCTTAGAAAGATATTAAAAGATATTCTTCGATTAATAGAAAATATATGGAAAGCATTAAATAGGGTCAACCTTGAAATAAATGGCCATATCTTCGTCAAAAATTGCCCCATTTCAATTATAAAGGTGTTTTTAGAATTCAATCGATCTTTGGAACAAAACTGCATTAAAATAATTTGACTTCCGACTCATCTAAGAAAGATATTTAGAGATATTCGTCGATTAATAGAAAATATAAGCCAAATATTAAATAGGGTCAACCTTGAAATAAATGGCCATATCTTTGTCCCAAATTGCCCCATTTCAATTATAAAGGTGTTTTTAGAATTCACTCAATCTTTGGAACAAAACTGCATTAAAATAATTTGACTTCCGAGTCATCTAAGAAAGATATTAAGGGATATTCTTGATTAACAGAAAATATATGGAAAGCATTAAATAGGGTCTGCCTTGAAATAAATGGCCATATCTTCGTCACAAATTGTCCCATTTCAATTATAAAGGTGTTTTTAGAATTCACTCAATCTTTGGAACAAAACTGCATTAAAATAATTTGACTTCCGACTCATCTAAGAAAGATATTAAGGGATATTCTTCGATAAATAGAAAATATATGGAAAGCATTAAATAGGGTCTACCTTGAAATAAATGGCCATATCTTCGTCCAAAATTGCCCCATTTCAATTAAAAAGGTGTTTTTAGAATTCACTCGATCTTTAGAACAAAAACTGCATTAAAATAATTTGACTTCCGACTCATCTAAGAAAGATATTAAGGGATATTCTTCGAATAATAGAAAATATATTGAAAGCATTAAATAGGGTCTACCTTGAAATAAATGGCCATATCTTCGTCAAAAATTGCCCCTTTTCAATTATAAAGATGTTTTTGCAATTCGCTCGATCTTTGGAACAAAACTGAATTAAAATAATTTGACTTCCGACTCATCTAAGAAAGATATTAAGGGATATTCTTGATTAACAGAAAATATATGGAAAGCATTAAATAGGGTCAACCTTGAAATAAATGGCCATATCTTCGTAAAAAATTGTCCCATTTCAATTATAAAGGTGTTTTTAGAATTCACTCAATCTTCGAAACAAAACTGCATTAAAATAATTTGACTTCCGACCCATCTAAGAAAGATATTAAGGGATATTCTTCGATAAATAGAAAATATATGGAAAGCATTAAATAGGGTCTACCTTGAAATAAATGGCCATATCTTCGTCAAAAATTGCCCCATTTCAATTATAAAGGTATTTTTACAATTCACTCGATCTTTGGAACAAAACTGCATTAAAATAATTTGACTTCCGACTCATCTAAGAAAGATATTAAGGGATAATCTTCGATAAATAGAAAATATATGGAAAGCATTAAATAGGGTCTACCTTGAAATAAATGGCCATATCTTCGTCAAAAATTGCCCCCATTCAATTATAAAGGTGTTTTTAGAATTCGCTCGATCTTTGGAACAAAACTGCATTAAAATAATTTGACTTCCGACTCATCTAAGAAAGATATTAAGGGATATTCTTGATTAACAGATAATATATGGAAAGCATTAAATAGGGTCTACCTTGAAATAAATGGCCATATCTTCGTCAAAAATTACCCCATTTCAATTATAAAGGTGCTTTTAGAATTCACTCAATCTTTGGAACAAAACTGCATTAAAATAATTTGACTTCCGACTCATCTAAGAAAGATATTAAGGGATATTCTTCGATAAATAGAAAATATATGGAAAGCATTAAATAGGGTCTACCTTGAAATAAATGGCCATATCTTCGTCCAAAATTGCCCCATTTCAATTATAAAAATGTTTTAAGAATTCACGCAATCTTAGGAACAAAACTGCATTAAAATAATTTGACTTCCAACTCAGCTAAGAAAGATATTAAGGGATATTCTTGATTAATAGAAAATATATGGAAAGCATTAAATAGGGTCTACCTTGAAATAAATGGCCATATCTTCGTCAAAAATTGCCCCATTTCAATTATAAAGATGTTTTTACAATTCGCTCGACCTTTGAAACAAAACTGCATTAAAATAATTTGACTTCCGACTCATCTAAGAAAGATATTAAGGGATATTCTTCGAATAATAGAAAATATATGGAAAGCATTAAATAGGGTCAACCTTGAAATAAATGGCCATATCTTCGTCAAAAATTGCCCCATTTTAATTATAAAGGTGTTTTTCGAATTCAATCGATCTTTGGAACAAAACTGCATTAAAATAATTTGACTTTCGACTCATCTAAGAAAGATATTTAGAGATATTCGTCGATTAATAGAAAATATAAGCCAAACATTAAATAGGGTCAACCTTGAAATAAATGGCCATATCTTTGTCTCAAATTGCCCCATTTCAATTATAAAGGTGTTTTTAGAATTCACTCAATATTTGGAACAAAACTGCATTAAAATAATTTGACTTCCGACTCATCTAAGAAAGATATTAAGGGATATTCTTCGATAAATAGAAAATATATGGAAAGCATTAAATAGGGTCTACCTTGAAATAAATGGCCATATCTTCGTCAAAAATTGCCCCATTTCAATTATAAAGGTGTTTTTAGAATTCTTTGGAACAAAGCTGCATTAAAATAATTTGACTTCCGACTCATCTTAGAAAGATATTAAAAGATATTCTTCGATTAATAGAAAATATAAGGCAAACATTAAATAGGGTCAACCTTGAAATAAATGGCCATATCTTTGTCCCAAATTGCCCCATTTCAATTATAAAGGTGTTTTTAGAATTCACTCAATCTTTGGAACAAAACTGCATTAAAATAATTTGACTTCCGACTCATCTAAGAAAGATATTAAGGGATATTCTTGATTAACAGAAAATATATGGAAAGCATTAAATAGGGTCTACCTTGAAATAAATGGCCATATCTTCGTCAAAAATTGTCCCATTTCAATTAAAAAGGTGTTTTTAGAATTCACTCAATCTTTGGAACAAAACTGCATTAAAATAATTTGACTTCCGACTCATCTAAGAAAGATATTAAGGGATATTCTTCGATAAATAGAAAATATATGGAAAGCATTAAATAGGGTCTACCTTGAAATAAATGGCCATATCTTCGTCCAAAATTGCCCCATTTCAATTAAAAAGGTGTTTTTAGAATTCACTCGATCTTTGGAACAAAACTGCATTAAAATAATTTGACTTCCGACTCATCTAAGAAAGATATTAAGGGATATTCTTCGAATAATAGAAAATATATTGAAAGCATTAAATAGGGTCTACCTTGAAATAAATGGCCATATCTTCGTCAAAAATTGCCCCATTTCAATTATAAAGGTGTTTTTAGAATTAGCTCGACCTTTGAAACAAAACTGCATTAAAATAATTTGACTTCCGACTCATCTAAGAAAGATATTAAGGGATATTCTTCGAATAATAGAAAATATATGGAAAGCATTAAATAGGGTCAACCTTGAAATAAATGGCCATATCTTCGTCAAAAATTGCCCCATTTCAATTATAAAGGTGTTTTTAGAATTCAATCGATCTTTGGAACAAAACTGCATTAAAATAATTTGACTTTCGACTCATCTAAGAAAGATATTTAGAGATATTCGTCGATTAATAGAAAATATAAGCCAAACATTAAATAGGGTCAACCTTGAAATAAATGGCCATATCTTTGTCTCAAATTGCCCCATTTCAATTATAAAGGTGTTTTTAGAATTCACTCAATATTTGGAACAAAACTGCATTAAAATAATTTGACTTCCGACTCATCTAAGAAAGATATTAAGGGATATTCTTCGATAAATAGAAAATATATGGAAAGCATTAAATAGGGTCTACCTTGAAATAAATGGCCATATCTTCGTCAAAAATTGCCCCATTTCAATTATAAAGGTGTTTTTTAGAATTCTTTGGAACAAAGCTGCATTAAAATAATTTGACTTCCGACTCATCTTAGAAAGATATTAAAAGATATTCTTCGATTAATAGAAAATATAAGGCAAACATTAAATAGGGTCAACCTTGAAATAAATGGCCATATCTTTGTCCCAAATTGCCCCATTTCAATTATAAAGGTGTTTTTAGAATTCACTCAATCTTTGGAACAAAACTGCATTAAAAATAATTTGACTTCCGACTCATCTAAGAAAGATATTAAGGGATATTCTTGATTAACAGAAAATATATGGAAAGCATTAAATAGGGTCTGCCTTGAAATAAATGGCCATATCTTCGTCAAAAATTGTCCCATTTCAATTATAAAGGTGTTTTTAGAATTCACTCAATCTTTGGAACAAAACTGCATTAAAATAATTTGACTTCCGACTCATCTAAGAAAGATATTAAGGGATATTCTTCGATAAATAGAAAATATATGGAAAGCATTAAATAGGGTCTACCTTGAAATAAATGGCCATATCTTCGTCCAAAATTGCCCCATTTCAATTAAAAAGGTGTTTTTAGAATTCACTCGATCTTTAGAACAAAACTGCATTAAAATAATTTGACTTCCGACTCATCTAAGAAAGATATTAAGGGATATTCCTCGAATAATAGAAAATATATTGAAAGCATTAAATAGGGTCTACCTTGAAATAAATGGCCATATCTTCGTCAAAAATTGCCCCTTTTCAATTATAAAGATGTTTTTGCAATTCGCTCGATCTTTGGAACAAAACTGCATTAAAATAATTTGACTTCCGACTCATCTAAGAAAGATATTAAGGGATATTCTTGATTAACAGAAAATATATGGAAAGCATTAAATAGGGTCAACCTTGAAATAAATGGCCATATCTTCGTCAAAAATTGCCCCATTTCAATTATAAAGGTGTTTTTAGAATTAGCTCGACCTTTGAAACAAAACTGCATTAAAATAATTTGACTTCCGACTCATCTAAGAAAGATATTAAGGGATATTCTTCGAATAATAGAAAATATATGGAAAGCATTAAATAGGGTCAACCTTGAAATAAATGGCCATATCTTCGTCAAAATTGCCCCATTTTAATTATAAAGGTGTTTTTAGAATTCAATCGATCTTTGGAACAAAACTGCTTTAAAATAATTTGACTTCCGACTCATCTAAGAAAGATATTTAGAGATATTCGTCGATTAATAGAAAATATAAGCCAAACATTAAATAGGGTCAACCTTGAAATAAATGGCCATATCTTTGTCTCAAATTGCCCCATTTCAATTATAAAGGTGTTTTTAGAATTCACTCAATATTTGGAACAAAACTGCATTAAAATAATTTGACTTCCGACTCATCTAAGAAAGATATTAAGGGATATTCTTCGATAAATAGAAAATATATGGAAAGCATTAAATAGGGTCTACCTTGAAATAAATGGCCATATCTTCGTCAAAAATTGCCCCATTTCAATTATAAAGGTGTTTTTAGAATTCTTTGGAACAAAGCTGCATTAAAATAATTTGACTTCCGACTCATCTTAGAAAGATATTAAAAGATATTCTTCGATTAATAGAAAATATAAGGCAAACATTAAATAGGGTCAACCTTGAAATAAATGGCCATATCTTTGTCCCAAATTGCCCCATTTCAATTATAAAGGTGTTTTTAGAATTCACTCAATCTTTGGAACAAAACTGCATTAAAATAATTTGACTTCCGACTCATCTAAGAAAGATATTAAGGGATATTCTTGATTAACAGAAAATATATGGAAAGCATTAAATAGGGTCTGCCTTGAAATAAATGGCCATATCTTCGTCAAAAATTGTCCCATTTCAATTATAAAGGTGTTTTTAGAATTCACTCAATCTTTGGAACAAAACTGCATTAAAATAATTTGACTTCCGACTCATCTAAGAAAGATATTAAGGGATATTCTTCGATAAATAGAAAATATATGGAAAGCATTAAATAGGGTCTACCTTGAAATAAATGGCCATATCTTCGTCCAAAATTGCCCCATTTCAATTAAAAAGGTGTTTTTAGAATTCACTCGATCTTTAGAACAAAACTGCATTAAAATAATTTGACTTCCGACTCATCTAAGAAAGATATTAAGGGATATTCTTCGAATAATAGAAAATATATTGAAAGCATTAAATAGGGTCTACGTTGAAATAAATGGCCATATTTTCGTCAAAAATTGCCCCTTTTCAATTATAAAGATGTTTTTGCAATTCGCTCGATCTTTGGAACAAAACTGCATTAAAATAATTTGACTTCCGACTCATCTAAGAAAGATATTAAGGGATATTCTTGATTAACAGAAAATATATGGAAAGCATTAAATAGGGTCAACCTTGAAATAAATGGCCATATCTTCGTCAAAAATTGCCCCATTTCAATTATAAAGGTGTTTTTAGAATTCGCTCGATCTTTGGAATAAAACTGCATTAAAATAATTTGACTTCCGACTCATCTAAGAAAGATATTAAGGGATATTCTTCGATAAATAGAAAATATATGGAAAGCATTAAATAGGGTCTACCTTGAAATAAATGGCCATATCTTCGTAAAAAATTGCCCCACTTCAATTATAAAGGTGTTTTTAGAATTCACCCGATCTTTGGAACAAAACTGCATTAAAATAATTTGACTTCCGACTCATCTAAGAAAGATATTAAGGGATATTCTTCGATAAATAGAAAATATATGGAAAGCATTAAATAGGGTCTACCTTGAAATAAATGGCAATATCTTCGTAAAAAATTGCCCCACTTCAATTATAAAGGTGGTTTTAGAATTCTTTGGAACAAAACTACATTAAAATAATTTGACTTCCGACTCATCTAAGAAAGATATTAAGGGATATTCTTGATTAACAGTAAATATATGGAAAGCATTAAATAGGGTCTACCTTGAAATAAATGGCCATATCTTCGTCAAAAATTGTCCCATTTCAATTAAAAAGGTGTTTTTAGAATTCACTCAATCTTTGGAACAAAACTGCATTAAAATAATTTGACTTCCGACTCATCTAAGAAAGATATTAAGGGATATTCTTGATTAACAGAAAATATATGGAAAGCATTAAATAGGGTCTACCTTGAAATAAATGGCCATATCTTCGTCAAAAATTGCCCCATTTCAATTATAAAGGTGTTTTTAGAATTCGCTTGATCTTTGGAACAAAACTGCATTAAAATAATTTGACTTTCGACTCATCTAAGAAAGATATTAAGGGATATTCTTCGATAAATAGAAAATATTTGGAAAGCATTAAATAGGGTCTACCTTGAAATAAATGGCCATATCTTCGTCAAAAATTGCCCCATTTCAATTATAAAGGTGTTTTTAGAATTCTTTGGAACAAAACTGCATTAAAATAATTTGACTTCCGACTCATCTTAGAAAGATATTAAAAGATATTCTTCGATTAATAGAAAATATAAGGCAAACATTAAATAGGGTCAACCTTGAAATAAATGGCCATATCTTTGTCCCAAATTGCCCCATTTCAATTATAAAGGTGTTTTTAGAATTCACTCAATCTTTGGAACAAAACTGCATTAAAATAATTTGACTTCCGAGTCATCTAAGAAAGATATTAAGGGATATTCTTGATTAACAGAAAATATATGGAAAGCATTAAATAGGGTCTACCTTGAAATAAATGGCCATATCTTCGTCAAAAATTGTCCCGTTTCAATTATAAAGGTGTTTTTAGAATTCACTTGATCTTTGGAACAATACTGCATTAAAATAATTTGACTTCCGACTCATCTAAGAAAGATATTAAGGGATATTCTTCGATAAATAGAAAATATATGGAAAGCATTAAATAGGGTCTACCTTGAAATAAATGGCCATATCTTCGTCCAAAATTGCCCCATTTCAATTAAAAAGGTGTTTTTAGAATTCACTCGATCTTTAGAACAAAACTGCATTAAAATAATTTGACTGCCGACTCATCTAAGAAAGATATTAAGGGATATTCTTCGAATAATAGAAAATATATTGAAAGCATTAAATAGGGTCTACCTTGAAATAAATGGCCATATCTTCGTCAAAAATTGCCCCTTTTCAATTATAAAGATGTTTTTGGAATTCGCTCGATCTTTGGAACAAAACTGCATTAAAATAATTTGACTTCCGACTCATCTAAGAAAGATATTAAGGGATATTCTTGATTAACAGAAAATATATGGAAAGCATTAAATAGGGACAACCTTGAAATAAATGGCCATATCTTCGTCAAAAATTGCCCCATTTCAATTATAAAGGTGTTTTTAGAATTCGCTCGATCTTTGGAACAAAACTGCATTAAAATAATTTGACTTCCGACTCATCTAAGAAAGATATTAAGGGATATTCTTCGATAAATAGAAAATATATGGAAAGCATTAAATAGGGTCTACCTTGAAATAAATGGCCATATCTTTGTCTCAAATTGCCCCATTTCAAATATAAAGGTGTTTTTAGAATTCACTCGATCTTTGGAACAAAACTGCATTAAAATAATTTGACTTCCGACTCATCTAAGAACGATATTAAGGGATATTCTTTGATTAACAGAAAATATATGGAAAGCATTAAATAGGGTCTACCTTGAAATAAATGGCCATATCTTCGTCCAAAATTGCCCCATTTCAATTAAAAGGTGTTTTTAGAATTCACTCGATCTTTGGAACAAAACTGCATTAAAATAATTTGACTTCCGACTCATCTAAGAAAGATATTAAGGGATATTCTTGATTAACAGAAAATATATGGAAAGCATTAAATAGGGTCTACCTTGAAATAAATGGCCATATCTTCGTCAAAAATTGTCCCATTTCAATTATAAAGGTGTTTTCAGAATTCACTCGATCTTTGGAACAAAACTGCATTAAAAATAATTTGACTTTCGACTCATCTAAGAAAGATATTAAGGGATATTCTTGATTAACAGAAAATATATGGAAAGCATTAAATAGGGTCTACCTTGAAATAAATGGCCATATCTTTGTCTCAAATTGCCCCATTTCAATCATAAAGGTGTTTTTAGAATTCACTCAATCTTCGAAACAAAACTGCATTAAAATAATTTGACTTCCGACTCATCTATGAAAGATATTAAGGGATATTCTTCGATAAATAGAAAATATATGGAAAGCATTAAATAGGGTCTACCTTGAAATAAATGGCCATATCTTCGTCAAAAATTGCCCCATTTCAATTATAAAGGTGTTTTGAGAATTTTTTGGAACAAAACTACATTAAAATAATTTGACTTCCGACTCATCTAAGAAAGATATTAAGGGATATTCTTGATTAACAGAAAATATATGGAAAGCATTAAATAGGGTCTACCTTGAAATAAATGGCCATATCTTCGTCAACAAATGTCCCATTTCAATTATAAAGGTGTTTTTAGAATTCACTTAATCTTTGGAACAAAACTGCATTAAAATAATTTGACTTCCGACTCATCTAAGAAAGATATTAAGGGATATTCTTGATTAACAGAAAATATATGGAAAGCATTAAATAGGGTCTACCTTGAAATAAATGGCCATATCTTTGTCTCAAATTGCCCCATTTCAATTATAAAGGTGTTTTTAGAATTCACTCAATCTTCGAAACAAAACTGCATTAAAATAATTTGACTTCCGACTCATCTAAGAAAGATATTAAGGGATATTCTTCGATAAATAGAAAATATATGGAAAGCATTAAATAGGGTCTACCTTGAAATAAATGGCCATATCTTCGTAAGAAATTGCCCCACTTCAATTATAAAGGTGTTTTTAGAATTCTTTGGAACAAAACTACATTAAAATAATTTGACTTCCGACTCATCTAAGAAAGATATTAAGGGATATTCTTGATTAACAGAAAATATATGGAAAGCATTAAATAGGGTCTACCTTGAAATAAATGGCCATATCTTCGTAAAAAATTACCCCATTTCAATTATAAAGGTGCTTTTAGAATTCACTCAATCTTTGGAACAAAACTGCATTAAAATAATTTGACTTCCGACTCATCTAAGAAAGATATTAAGGGATATTCTTCGATAAATAGAAAATATATGGAAAGCATTAAATAGGGTCTGCCTTGAAATAAATGGCCATATCTTCGTCCAAAATTGCCCCATTTCAATTATAAAGGTGTTTTAAGAATTCACGCGATCTTAGGAACAAAACTGCATTAAAATAATTTGACTTCCAACTCAGCTAAGAAAGATATTAAGGGATATTCTTGATTAATAGAAAATATATGGAAAGCATTAAATAGGGTCTACCTTGAAATAAATGGCCATATCTTCGTCAAAAATTGCCCCATTTCAATTATAAAGATGTTTTTAGAATTCGCTCGACCTTTGAAACAAAACTGCATTAAAATAATTTGACTTTCGACTCATCTAAGAAAGATATTAAGGGATATTCTTCGAATAATAGAAAATATGTGGAAAGCATTAAATAGGGTCTACCTTGAAATAAATGGCCATATCTTCGTCAAAAATTGCCCCATTTCAATTATAAAGGTGTTTTTAGAATTCAATCGATCTTTGGAACAAAACTGCATTAAAATAATTTGACTTCCGACTCATCTAAGAAAGATATTTAGAGATATTCGTCGATTAATAGAAAATATAAGCCAAACATTAAATAGGGTCAACCTTGAAATAAATGGCCATATCTTTGTCTCAAATTGCCCCATTTCAATTATAAAGGTGTTTTTAGAATTCACTCAATATTTGGAACAAAACTGCATTAAAATAATTTGACTTCCGACTCATCTAAGAAAGATATTAAGGGATATTCTTCGATAAATAGAAAATATATGGAAAGCATTAAATAGGGTCTACCTTGAAATAAATGGCCATATCTTCGTCAAAAATTGCCCCATTTCAATTATAAAGGTGTTTTTAGAATTGGCGCGATCTTTGGAACAAAGCTGCATTAAAATAATTTGACTTCCGACTCATCTTAGAAAGATATTAAAAGATATTCTTCGATTAATAGAAAATATAAGGCAAACATTAAATAGGGTCAACCTTGAAATAAATGGCCATATCTTTGTCCCAAATTGCCCCATTTCAATTATAAAGGTGTTTTTAGAATTCACTCAATCTTTGGAACAAAACTGCATTAAAATAATTTGACTTCCGACTCATCTAAGAAAGATATTAAGGGATATTCTTCGATAAATAGAAAATATATGGAAAGCATTAAATAGGGTCTACCTTGAAATAAATGTCCATATCTTCGTCAAAAATTGCCCCCTTTCAATTATAAAGATGTTTTTGGAATTCGCTCGATCTTTGGAACAAAAGTGCATTAAAATAATTTGACTTCCGACTCATCTAAGAAACATATTAAGGGATATTCTTGATTAACAGAAAATATATGGAAAGCATTAAATAGGGTCTACCTTGAAATAAATGGCCATATCTTCGTCAAAAATTGCCCCATTTCAATTATAAAGATGTTTTTGGAATTCGCTCGATCTTTGGAACAAAACTGCATTAAAATAATTTGACTTCCGACTCATCTAAGAAAGATATTAAGGGATATTCTTCGATAAATAGAAAATATATGGAAAGCATTAAATAGGGTCTACCTTGAAATAAATGGCCATATCTTCGTCCAAAATTGCCCCATTTCAATTAAAAAGGTGTTTTTAGAATTCACTCGATCTTTGGAACAAAACTGCACTAAAATAATTTGACTTCCGACTCATCTAAGAAAGATATTAAGGGATATTCTTCGAATAATAGAAAATATATTGAAAGCATTAAATAGGGTCTACCTTGAAATAAATGGCCATATCTTCGTCAAAAATTGCCCCATTTCAATTATAAAGGTGTTTTTTGAATTCTTTGGAACAAAGCTGCATTAAAATAATTTGACTTCCGACTCATCTTAGAAAGATATTAAAAGATATTCTTCGATTAATAGAAAATATAAGGCAAACATTAAATAGGGTCAACCTTGAAATAAATGGCCATATCTTTGTCTCAAATTGCCCCATTTCAATTATAAAGGTGTTTTTAGAATTCACTCAATCTTCGAAACAAAACTGCATTAAAATAATTTGACTTCCGACTCATCTAAGAAAGATATTAAGGGATATTCTTCGATAAATAGAAAATATATGGAATGCATTAAATAGGCTCTACCTTGAAATAAATGGCCATATCTTCGTCAAAAATTGCCCCATTTCAATTATAAAGGTGTTTTTAGAATTCACTTGATCTTTGAAACAAAACTGCATTAAAATAATTTGACTTCCGACTCATCTAAGAAAGATATTAAGGGATATTCTTCGATAAATAGAAAATATATGGAAAGCATTAAATAGGGTCTACCTTGAAATAAATGGCCATATCTTCGTAAAAAATTGCCCCACTTCAATTATAAGGGTGTTTTTAGAATTCTTTGGAACAAAGCTGCATTAAAATAATTTGACTTCCGACTCATCTTAGAAAGATATTAAAAAATATTCTTCGATTAATAGAAAATATAAGGCAAACATTAAATAGGGTCAACCTTGAAATAAATGGCCATATCTTTGTCTCAAATTGCCCCATTTCAATTATAAGGGTGTTTTTTAGAATTCACTCAATCTTTGGAACAAAATTGCATTAAAATAATTTGACTTCCGACTCATCTAAGAAAGATATTAAGGGATATTCTTGATTAACAGAAAATATATGGAAAGCATTAAATAGGGTCTACCTTGAAATAAATGGCCATATCTTTGTCTCAAATTGCCCCATTTCAATTATAAAGGTGTTTTTAGAATTCACTCAATCTTCGAAACAAAACTGCATTAAAATAATTTGACTTCCGACTCATCTAAGAAAGATATTAAGGGATATTCTTCGATAAATAGAAAATATATGGAAAGCATTAAATAGGGTCTACCTTGAAATAAATGGCCATATCTTCGTAAAAAATTGCCCCACTTCAATTATAAAGGTGTTTTTAGAATTCTTTGGAACAAAACTACATTAAAATAATTTGACTTCCGACTCATCTAAGAAAGATATTAAGGGATATTCTTGATTAACAGAAAATATATGGAAAGCATTAAATAGGGTCTACCTTGAAATAAATGGCCATATTTTCGTCAAAAATTGTCCCATTTCAATTATAAAGGTGTTTTTAGAATTCACTCAATCTTTGGAACAAAACTGCATTAAAATAATTTGACTTCCGACTCATCTAAGAAAGATATTAAGGGATATTCTTCAATAAATTGAAAATATATGGAAAGCATTAAATAGGGTCTACCTTGAAATAAATGGCCATATCTTCGTAAAAAATTGTCCCATTTCAATTATAAAGGAAATTTTAAAATTCACTCAATCTTTGGAACAAAACTGCATTAAAATAATTTGACTTCCGACTCATCTAAGAAAGATATTAAGGGATAATCTTCGATAAATAGAAAATATATGGAAAGCATTAAATAGGGTCTACCTTGAAATAAATGGCCATATCTTCGTCAAAAATTGCCCCCTTTCAATTATAAAGGTGTTTTTAGAATTCGCTCGATCTTTGGAACAAAACTGCATTAAAATAATTTGACTTCCGACTCATCTAAGAAAGATATTAAGGGATATTCTTGATTAACAGAAAATATATGGAAAGCATTAAATAGGGTCTACCTTGAAATAAATGGCCATATCTTCGTAAAAAATTGCCCCATTTCAATTATAAAGGTGTTTTTAGAATTCACTCGATCTTGGGAATAAAACTGCATTAAAATAATTTGACTTCCGACTCATCTAAGAAAGATATTAAGGGATATTCTTCGATAAATAGAAAATATATGGAAAGCATTAAATAGGGTCTACCTTGAAATAAATGGCCATATCTTCGTCCAAAATTGCCCCATTTCAATTATAAAGGTGTTTTAAGAATTCACGCAATCTTAGGAACAAAACTGCATTAAAATAATTTGACTTCCAACTCAGCTAAGAAAGATAATAAGGGATATTCTTCGATAAATAGAAAATATATGGAAAGCATTAAATAGGGTCTACCTTGAAATAAATGGCCATATCTTCGTCAAAAATTGCCCCATTTCAATTATAAAGGTGTTTTTAGAATTCGCTCGACCTTTGAAACAAAACTGCATTAAAATAATTTGACTTCCGACTCATCTAAGAAAGATATTAAGGGATATTCTTCGATTAATAGAAAATATATGGAAAGCATTAAATAGGGTCTACCTTGAAATAAATGGCCATATCTTCGTCAAAAATTGCCCCATTTCAATTAAAAAGGTGTTTTTAGAATTCAATCGATCTTTGGAACAAAACTGCATTAAAATAATTTGACTTCCGACTCATCTAAGAAAGATATTTAGAGATATTCGTCGATTAATAGAAAATATAAGCCAAACATTAAATAGGGTCAACCTTGAAATAAATGGCCATATCTTTGTCTCAAATTGCCCCATTTCAATTATAAAGGTGTTTTTAGAATTCACTTAATATTTGGAACAAAACTGCATTAAAATAATTTGACTTCCGACTCATCTAAGAAAGATATTAAGGGATATTCTTCGATAAATAGAAAATATATGGAAAGCATTAAATAGGGTCTACCTTGAAATAAATGGCCATATCTTCGTCAAAAATTGCCCCATTTCAATTATAAAGGTGTTTTTAGAACTCTTTGGAACAAAGCTGCATTAAAATAATTTGACTTCCGACTCATCTTAGAAAGATATTAAAAGATATTCTTCGATTAATAGAAAATATAAGGCAAACATTAAATAGGGTCAACCTT
Source organism: Drosophila grimshawi (assembly GCF_018153295.1). Lineage (NCBI taxonomy): Eukaryota > Metazoa > Arthropoda > Insecta > Diptera > Drosophilidae > Drosophila > Drosophila grimshawi. The sequence goes on along the minus strand of NW_025062895.1, from coordinate 107,488 downwards.
GAAATAAATGGCCATATCTTTGTCCCAAATTGCCCCATTTCAATTATAAAGGTGTTTTTAGAATTCACTCAATCTTTGGAACAAAATGCATTAAAATAATTTGACTTCCGACTCATCTAAGAAAGATATTAAGGGATATTCTTGATTAACAGAAAAAATATGGAAAGCATTAAATAGGGTCTACCTTGAAATAAATGGCCATATCTTCGTCAAAAATTGCCCCATTTCAATTATAAAGGTGTTTTTAGAATTCACTCAATCTGCGAAACAAAACTGCATTAAAATAATTTGACTTCCGACTCATCTAAGAAAGATATTAAGGGATATTCTTCGATAAATAGAAAATATATGGAAAGCATTAAATAGGGTCTACCTTGAAATAAATGGCCATATCTTCGTAAAAAATTGCCCCACTTCAATTATAAAGGTGTTTTTAGAATTCTTTGGAACAAAACTGCATTAAAATAATTTGACTTCCGACTCATCTAAGAAAGATATTAAGGGATATTCTTCGATAAATAGAAAATATATGGAAAGCATTAAATAGGGTCTACCTTGAAATAAATGGCCATATCTTCGTCAAAAATTGCCCCATTTCAATTATAAAGGTGTTTTTAGAATTCACTCAATCTGCGAAACAAAACTGCATTAAAATAATTTGACTTCCGACTCATCTAAGAAAGATATTAAGGGATATTCTTCGATAAATAGAAAATATATGGAAAGCATTAAATAGGGTCTACCTTGAAATAAATGGCCATATCTTCGTCCAAAATTGCCCCATTTCAATTATAAAGATGTTTTTAGAATTCACGCAATCTTTGGAACAAAACTGCATTAAAATAATTTGACTTCCGACTCATCTAAGAAAGATATTAAGGGATATTCTTCGATAAATAGAAAATATATGGAAAGCATTAAATAGGGTCTACCTTGAAATAAATGGCCATATCTTCGTAAAAAATTGCCCCATTTCAATTATAAAGGTGTTTTTAGAATTCACTCGATCTTTGGAACAAAACTGCATTAAAATAATTTGACATCCGACTCATCTAAGAAAGATATTAAGGGATATTCTTGATTAACAGAAAATATATGGAAAGCATTAAATAGGGTCAACCTTGAAATAAATGGCCATATCTTCGTCAAAAATTGCCCCATTTCAATTATAAAGGTGTTTTTAGAATTCACTCAATCTTTGGAACAAAACTGCATTAAAATAATTTGACTTCCGACTCATCTAAGAAAGATATTAAGGGATATTCTTCGATAAATAGAAAATAAATGGAAAGCATTAAATAGGGTCAACCTTGAAATAAATGGCCATATCTTCGTCCAAAATTGCCCCATTTCAATTAAAAAGGTGTTTTTAGAATTCACTCGACTCTTTGGAACAAAACTGCATTAAAATAATTTGTCTTCCGACTCATCTAAGAAAGATATTAAGGGATATTCTTCGATTAATAGAAAATATATGGAAAGCATTAAATAGGGTCTACCTTGAAATAAATGGCCATATCTTCGTCAAAAATTGCCCCTTTTTAATTATAAAGATGTTTTTGGAATTCGCTCGATCTTTGGAACAAAACTGCATTAAAATAATTTGACTTCCGACTCATCTAAGAAAGATATTAAGGGATATTCTTGATTAACAGAAAATATATGGAAAGCATTAAATAGGGTCTACCTTGAAATAAATGGCCATATCTTCGTCAAAAATTGCCCCATTTCAATTATAAAGGTGTTTTTAGAATTCGCTCGATCTTTGGAACAAAACTGCATGAAAATAATTTGACTTCCGACTCATCTAAGAAAGATATTAAGGGATATTCTTCGATAAATAGAAAATATATGGAAAGCATTAAATAGGGTCTACCTTGAAATAAATGGCCATATCTTCGTAAAAAATTGCCCCACTTCAATTATAAAGGTGTTTTTAGAATTCTTTGGAACAAAACTGCATTAAAATAATTTGACTTCCGACTCAGCTAAGAAAGATATTAAAAGAAATTCTTCGATTAATAGAAAATATAAGGCAAACATTAAATAGGGTCAACCTTGAAATAAATGGCCATATCTTCGTCAAAAATTGCCCCATTTCAATTATAAAGGTGTTTTTAGAATTCACTCGATCTTTGGAACAAAACTGCATTAAAATAATTTGCCTTCCGACTCATCTAAGAAAGATATTAAGGGATATTCTTCGATAAATAGAAAATATTTGGAAAGCATTAAATAGGGTCTACCTTGAAATAAATGGCCATATCTTCGTCAAAAATTGCCCCATTTCAATTATAAAGGTGTTTTTAGAATTCACTCGATCTTTGGAACAAAACTGCATTAAAATAATTTGACTTCCGTCTCATCTAAGAAAGATATTAAGGGATATTCTTGATTAACAGAAAATATATGGAAAGCATTAAATAGGGTCTACCTTGAAATAAATGGCCATATCTTCGTCAAAAATTGCCCCATTTCAATTATAAAGGTGTTTTTAGAATTCACTCGATCTTTGGAACAAAACTGCATTAAAATAATTTGCCTTCCGACTCATCTAAGAAAGATATTAAGGGATATTCTTCGATAAATAGAAAATATATGGAAAGCATTAAATAGGGTCTACCTTGAAATAAATGGCCATATCTTCGTCAAAAATTGCCCCATTTCAATTAAAAGGTGTTTTTAGAATTCAATCGATCTTTGGAACAAAACTGCATTAAAATAATTTGACTTCCGACTCATCTAAGAAAGATATTTAGAGATATTCGTCGATTAATAGAAAATATAAGCCAAACATTAAATAGGGTCAACCTTGAAATAAATGGCCATATCTTTGTCTCAAATTGCCCCATTTCAATTATAAAGGTGTTTTTAGAATTCACTTAATATTTGGAACAAAACTGCATTAAAATAATTTGACTTCCGACTCATCTAAGAAAGATATTAAGGGATATTCTTCGATAAATAGAAAATATATGGAAAGCATTAAATAGGGTCTACCTTGAAATAAATGGCCATATCTTCGTCAAAAATTGCCCCATTTCAATTAAAAGGTGTTTTTAGAATTCAATCGATCTTTGGAACAAAACTGCATTAAAATAATTTGACTTCCGACTCATCTAAGAAAGATATTTAGAGATATTCGTCGATTAATAGAAAATATAAGCCAAACATTAAATAGGGTCAACCTTGAAATAAATGGCCATATCTTTGTCTCAAATTGCCCCATTTCAATTATAAAGGTGTTTTTAGAATTCACTTAATATTTGGAACAAAACTGCATTAAAATAATTTGACTTCCGACTCATCTAAGAAAGATATTAAGGGATATTCTTCGATAAATAGAAAATATATGGAAAGCATTAAATAGGGTCTACCTTGAAATAAATGGCCATATCTTCGTCAAAAATTGCCCCATTTCAATTATAAAGGTGTTTTTAGAACTCTTTGGAACAAAGCTGCATTAAAATAATTTGACTTCCGACTCATCTTAGAAAGATATTAAAAGATATTCTTCGATTAATAGAAAATATAAGGCAAACATTAAATAGGGTCAACCTTGAAATAAATGGCCATATCTTTGTCCCAAATTGCCCCATTTCAATTATAAAGGTGTTTTTAGAATTCACTCAATCTTTGGAACAAAATGCATTAAAATAATTTGACTTCCGACTCATCTAAGAAAGATATTAAGGGATATTCTTGATTAACAGAAAAAAATATGGAAAGCATTAAATAGGGTCTACCTTGAAATAAATGGCCATATCTTCGTCAAAAATTGCCCCATTTCAATTATAAAGGTGTTTTTAGAATTCACTCAATCTGCGAAACAAAACTGCATTAAAATAATTTGACTTCCGACTCATCTAAGAAAGATATTAAGGGATATTCTTCGATAAATAGAAAATATATGGAAAGCATTAAATAGGGTCTACCTTGAAATAAATGGCCATATCTTCGTAAAAAATTGCCCCACTTCAATTATAAAGGTGTTTTTAGAATTCTTTGGAACAAAACTGCATTAAAATAATTTGACTTCCGACTCATCTAAGAAAGATATTAAGGGATATTCTTCGATAAATAGAAAATATATGGAAAGCATTAAATAGGGTCTACCTTGAAATAAATGGCCATATCTTCGTCAAAAATTGCCCCATTTCAATTATAAAGGTGTTTTTAGAATTCACTCAATCTGCGAAACAAAACTGCATTAAAATAATTTGACTTCCGACTCATCTAAGAAAGATATTAAGGGATATTCTTCGATAAATAGAAAATATATGGAAAGCATTAAATAGGGTCTACCTTGAAATAAATGGCCATATCTTCGTCCAAAATTGCCCCATTTCAATTATAAAGGTGTTTTTAGAATTCACGCAATCTTTGGAACAAAACTGCATTAAAATAATTTGACTTCCGACTCATCTAAGAAAGATATTAAGGGATATTCTTCGATAAATAGAAAATATATGGAAAGCATTAAATAGGGTCTACCTTGAAATAAATGGCCATATCTTCGTAAAAAATTGCCCCATTTCAATTATAACGGTTGTTTTTAGAATTCACTTGATCTTTGAAACAAAACTGCATTAAAATAAATTTGACTTCCGACTCATTCTCACAAAGATATTAAGGGATATTCTTCTATTAATAGAAAATATATGGAAAGCATTAAATAGGGTCTACCTTGAAATAAATGGCCATATCTTCGTCAAAAATTGTCCCATTTCAATTATAAAGGTGTTTTTAGAATTCACTCAATCTTTGGAACAAAACTGCATTAAAATAATTTGACTTCCGACTCATCTAAGAAAGATATTAAGGGATATTCTTCGATAAATAGAAAATAAATGGAAAGCATTAAATAGGGTCAACCTTGAAATAAATGGCCATATCTTCGTCCAAAATTGCCCCATTTCAATTAAAAAGGTGTTTTTTAGAATTCACTCGATCTTTAGAACAAAACTGCATTAAAATAATTTGACTTCCGACTCATCTAAGAAAGATATTAAGGGATATTCTTCGAATAATAGAAAATATATTGAAAGCATTAAATAGGGTCTACCTTGAAATAAATGGCCATATCTTCGTCAAAAATTGCCCCTTTTTAATTATAAAGATGTTTTTGGAATTCGCTCGATCTTTGGAACAAAACTGCATTAAAATAATTTGACTTCCGACTCATCTAAGAAAGATATTAAGGGATATTCTTGATTAACAGAAAATATATGGAAAGCATTAAATAGGGTCTACCTTGAAATAAATGGCCATATCTTCGTCAAAAATTGCCCCATTTCAATTATAAAGGTGTTTTTAGAATTCGCTCGATCTTTGGAACAAAACTGCATGAAAATAATTTGACTTCCGACTCATCTAAGAAAGATATTAAGGGATATTCTTCGATAAATAGAAAATATATGGAAAGCATTAAATAGGGTCTACCTTGAAATAAATGGCCATATCTTCGTAAAAAATTGCCCCACTTCAATTATAAAGGTGTTTTTAGAATTCTTTGGAACAAAACTGCATTAAAATAATTTGACTTCCGACTCAGCTAAGAAAGATATTAAAAGAAATTCTTCGATTAATAGAAAATATAAGGCAAACATTAAATAGGGTCAACCTTGAAATAAATGGCCATATCTTCGTCAAAAATTGCCCCATTTCAATTATAAAGGTGTTTTTTAGAATTCACTCGATCTTTGGAACAAAACTGCAATAAAATAATTTGACTTCCGACTCATCTAAGAAAGATATTAAGGGATATTCTTCGATAAATAGAAAATATTTGGAAAGCATTAAATAGGGTCTACCTTGAAATAAATGGCCATATCTTCGTCAAAAATTGCCCCATTTCAATTATAAAGATGTTTTTAGAATTCGCTCGATCTTTGGAACAAAACTGCATTAAAATAATTTGACTTCCGACTCATCTAAGAAAAGATATTAAGGGATATTGTTGATTAACAGAAAATATATGGAAAGCATTAAATAGGGTCTACCTTGAAATAAATGGCCAAATCTTCGTCAAAAATTGCCCCATTTCAATTATAAAGATGTTTTTGGAATTCGCTCGATCTTTGGAACAAAACTGCATTAAAATAATTTGACTTCCGACTCATCTAAGAAAGGTATTAAGGGATATTCTTCGATTAATAGAAAATATAAGCCAAACATTAAATAGGGTCTACCTTGAAATAAATGGCCATATCTTCGTCAAAAATTGCCCCTTTTTAATTATAAAGATGTTTTTGGAATTCGCTCGATCTTTGAAACAAAACTGCATTAAAATAATTTGACTTCCGACTCATCTAAGAAAGATATTAAGGGATATTCTTGATTAACAGAAAATATATGGAAAGCATTAAATAGGGTCTACCTTGAAATAAATGGCCATATCTTCGTCAAAAATTGCCCCATTTCAATTATAAAGGTGTTTTTAGAATTCACTTAATCTGCGAAACAAAACTGCATTAAAATAATTTGACTTCCGACTCATCTAAGAAAGATATTAAAAGATATTCTTCGATAAATAGAAAATATATGGAAAGCATTAAATAGGGTCTACCTTGAAATAAATGGCCATATCTTCGTCAAAAATTGCCCCATTTCAATTAAAAAGGTGTTTTTAGAATTCACTCAATCTTTGGAACAAAACTGCATTAAAATAATTTGACTTCCCGTTCATCTAAGAAAGATATTAAGGGATATTCTTCGATAAAGAGAAAATATATGGAAAGCATTAAATAGGGTCTACCTTGAAATAAATGGCCATATCTTCATCAAAAATTGCCCCATTTCAATTATAAAGGTGTTTTTAGAATTCACTCAATCTTTGGAACAAAACTGCATTAAAATAATTTGACTTCCGACTCATCTAAGAAAGATATTAAGGGATATTCTTCGATAAATAGAAAATATATGGAAAGCATTAAATAGGGTCAACCTTGAAATAAATGGCCATATCTTCGTCAAAAATTGCCCCATTTCAATTATAAAGGTGTTTTTAGAATTCACTCGATCTTTAGAACAAAACTGCATTAAAATAATTTGACTTTCGACTCATCTAAGAAAGATATTAAGGGATATTCTTGATTAGCAGAAAATATATGGAAAGCATTAAATAGGGTCTACCTTGAAATAAATGGCCATATCTTCGTCAAAAATTGCCCCATTTCAATTATAAAGGTGTTTTTAGAATTCGCTCGATCTTTGGAACAAAACTGCATTAAAATAATTTGACTTCCGACTCATCTAAGAAAGATATTAAGGGATATTCTTCGATAATAGAAAATATATGGAAAGCATTAAATAGGGTCTACCTTGAAATAAATGGCCATATCTTCGTAAAAAATTGCCCCACTTCAATTATAAAGGTGTTTTTAGAATTCTTTGGAACAAAACTGCATTAAAATAATTTGACTTCCGACTCATCTAAGAAAGATATTAAAAGAAATTCTTCGATTAATAGAAAATATAAGGCAAACATTAAATAGGGTCAACCTTGAAATAAATGGCCATATCTTCGTCAAAAATTGCCCCATTTCAATTATAAAGGTGTTTTTAGAATTCACTCGATCTTTGGAACAAAACTGCATTAAAATAATTTGACTTCCGACTCATCTAAGAAAGATATTAAGGGATATTCTTCGATAAATAGAAAATATTTGGAAAGCATTAAATAGGGTCTACCTTGAAATAAATGGCCATATCTTCGTCAAAAATTGCCCCATTTCAATTATAAGGATGTTTTTAGAATTCACTCGATCTTTGGAACAAAACTTCATTAAAATAATTTGACTTCCGACTCATCTAAGAAAGATATTAAGAGATATTCTTCGATTAATAGAAAATATAAGCCAAACATTAAATAGGGTCAACCTTGAAATAAATGGCCATATCTTCGTCAAAAATTGCCCCCTTTCAATTATAAAGATGTTTTTGGAATTCGCTCGATCTTTGGAACAAAATTGCATTAAAATAATTTGACTTCCGACTCATCTAAGAAAGATATTAAGGGATATTCTTGATTAACAGAAAATATATGGAAAGCATTAAATAGGGTCTACCTTGAAATAAATGGCCATATCTTCGTCAAAAATTGCCCCATTTCAATTATAAAGATGTTTTTGGAATTCGCTCGATCTTTGGAACAAAACTGCATTAAAATAATTTGACTTCCGACTCATCTAAGAAAGATATTAAGGGATATTCTTCGATAAATAGAAAATATATTGAAAGCATTAAATAGGGTCTACCTTGAAATAAATGGCCATATCTTCGTCAAAAATTGCCCCATTTCAATTATAAAGGTGTTTTTAGAATTCTTTGGAACAAAGCTGCATTAAAATAATTTGACTTCCGACTCATCTTAGAAAGATATTAAAAGATATTCTTCGATTAATAGAAAATATAAGGCAAACATTAAATAGGGTCAACCTTGAAATAAATGGCCATATCTTTGTCTCAAATTGCCCCATTTCAATTATAAAGGTGTTTTTAGAATTCACTCAATCTTTGGAACAAAATTGCATTAAAATAATTTGACTTCCGACTCATCTAAGAAAGATATTAAGGGATATTCTTGATTAACAGAAAATATATGGAAAGCATTAAATAGGGTCTACCTTGAAATAAATGGCCATATCTTTGTCTCAAATTGCCCCATTTCAATTATAAAGGTGTTTTTAGAATTCACTCAATCTTCGAAACAAAACTGCATTAAAATAATTTGACTTCCGACTCATCTAAGAAAGATATTAAGGGATATTCTTCGATAAATAGAAAATATATGGAAAGCATTAAATAGGGTCTACCTTGAAATAAATGGCCATATCTTCGTAAAAAATTGCCCCACTTCAATTATAAAGGTGTTTTTAGAATTCTTTGGAACAAAACTGCATTAAAATAATTTGACTTCCGACTCATCTAAGAAAGATATTAAGGGATATTCTTCGATAAATAGAAAATATATGGAAAGCATTAAATAGGGTCTACCTTGAAATAAATGGCCATATCTTCGTCAAAAATTGCCCCCTTTCAATTATAAAGGTGTTTTAGAATTCGCTCGATCTTTGGAACAAAACTGCATTAAAATAATTTGACTTCCGACTCATCTAAGAAAGATATTAAGGGATATTCTTGATTAACAGATAATATATGGAAAGCATTAAATAGGGTCTACCTTGAAATAAATGGCCATATCTTCGTAAAAAATTGCCCCATTTCAATTATAAAGGTGTTTTTAGAATTCACTCAATCTTTGAAACAAAACTGCATTAAAATAATTTGACTTCCGACTCATCTAAGAAAGATATTAAGGGATATTCTTGATTAACAGAAAATATATGGAAAGCATTAAATAGGGTCTACCTTGAAATAAATGGCCATATCTTCGTCAAAAATTGGCCCATTTCAATTATAAAGGTGTTTTTAGAATTCACTCAATCTTTGAAACAAAACTGCATTAAAATAATTTGACTTCCGACTCATCTAAGAAAGATATTAAGGGATATTCTTGATTAACAGAAAATATATGGAAAGCATTAAATAGGGTCTACCTTGAAATAAATGGCCATATCTTCGTCAAAAATTGCCCCATTTCAATTATAAAGGTGTTTTTAGAATTCGCTCGATCTTTGGAACAAAACTGCATTAAAATAATTTGACTTCCGACTCATCTAAGAAAGATATTAAGGGATATTCTTCGATAAATAGAAAATATATGGAAAGCATTAAATAGGGTCTACCTTGAAATAAATGGTCATATCTTCGTAAAAAATTGCCCCACTTCAATTATAAAGGTGTTTTTAGAATTCTTTGGAACAAAACTGCATTAAAATAATTTGACTTCCGACTCATCTAAGAAAGATATTAAAAGAAATTCTTCGATTAATAGAAAATATAAGGCAAACATTAAATAGAGTCAACCTTGAAATAAATGGCCATATCTTCGTCAAAAATTGCCCCATTTCAATTATAAAGGTGTTTTTAGAATTCACTCGATCTTTGGAACAAAACTGCATTAAAATAATTTGACTTTCGACTCATCTAAGAAAGATATTAAGGGATATTCTTCGATAAATAGAAAATATTTGGAAAGCATTAAATAGGCTCTACCTTGAAATAAATGGTCATATCTTCGTCAAAAATTGCCCCATTTCAATTATAAGGATGTTTTTAGAATTCACTCGATCTTTGGAACAAAACTGCATTAAAATAATTTGACTTCCGACTCATCTAAGAAAGATATTAAGGGATATTCTTCGATAAATAGAAAATATATGGAAAGCATTAAATAGGGTCTACCTTGAAATAAATGGCCATATCTTCGTAAAAAATTGCCCCACTTCAATTATAAAGGTGTTTTTAGAATTCTTTGGAACAAAACTGCATTAAAATAATTTGACTTCCGACTCATCTAAGAAAGATATTAAGGGATATTCTTCGATAAATAGAAAATATATGGAAAGCATTAAATAGGGTCTACCTTGAAATAAATGGCCATATCTTCGTAAAAAATTGTCCCATTTCAAATATAAAGGTGTTTTTAGAATTCACTCAATCTTTGGAACAATACTGCATTAAAATAATTTGACTTCCGACTCATCTAAGAAAGATATTAAGGGATATTCTTCGATAAATAGAAAATATATGGAAAGCATTAAATAGGGTCTACCTTGAAATAAATGGCCATATCTTCGTCAAAAATTGCCCCATTTCAATTATAAAGGTATTTTTACAATTCACTCGATCTTTGGAACAAAACTGCATTAAAATAATTTGACTTCCGACTCATCTAAGAAAGATATTAAGGGATAATCTTCGATAAATAGAAAATATATGGAAAGCATTAAATAGGGTCTACCTTGAAATAAATGGCCATATCTTCGTCAAAAATTGTCCCATTTCAATTATAAAGGTGTTTTTAGAATTCACTCGATCTTTGGAACAAAACTGCATTAAAATAATTTGACTTCCGACTCATCTAAGAAAGATATTAAGGGATATTCTTGATTAACAGATAATATATGGAAAGCATTAAATAGGGTCTACCTTGAAATAAATGGCCATATCTTCGTAAAAAATTGCCCCATTTCAATTATAAAGGTGTTTTTAGAATTCACTCAATCTTTGGAACAAAACTGCATTAAAATAATTTGACTTCCGACTCATCTAAGAAAGATATTAAGGGATATTCTTCGATAAATAGAAAATATATGGAAAGCATTAAATAGGCTCTACCTTGAAATAAATGGCCATAGCTTCGTCAAAAATTGTCCCATTTCAATTATAAAGGTGTTTTTAGAATTCACTCGATATTTGGAACAAAACTGCATTAAAATAATTTGACTTCCGACTCATCTAAGAAAGATATTAAGGGATATTCTTCGATAAATAGAAAATAAATGGAAAGCATTAAATAGGGTCAACCTTGAAATAAATGGCCATATCTTCGTCAAAAATTGCCCCATTTCAATTAAAAGGTGTTTTTAGAATTCACTCGATCTTTAGAACAAAACTGCATTAAAATAATTTGACTTCCAACTCATCTAAGAAAGATATTAAGGGATATTCTTGATTAACAGAAAATATATGGAAAGCATTAAATAGGGTCTACCTTGAAATAAATGGCCATATCTTCGTCAAAAATTGCCCCATTTCAATTATAAAGGTGTTTTTAGAATTCACTCGATCTTTGGAACAAAACTGCATTAAAATAATTTGACTTCCGACTCATCTAAGAAAGATATTAAGGGATATTCTTCGATAAATAGAAAATATATGGAAAGCATTAAATAGGGTCTACCTTGAAATAAATGGCCATATCTTCGTAAAAAATTGCCCCACTTCAATTATAAAGGTGTTTTTAGAATTCTTTGGAACAAAACTGCATTAAAATAATTTGACTTCCGACTCATCTAAGAAAGATATTAAAAGAAATTCTTCGATTAATAGAAAATATAAGGCAAACATTAAATAGGGTCAACCTTGAAATAAATGGCCATATCTTCGTCAAAAATTGCCCCATTTCAATTATAAAGGTGTTTTTAGAATTCACTCGATCTTTGGAACAAAACTGCATTAAAATAATTTGACTTCCGACTCATCTAAGAAAGATATTAAGGGATATTCTTCGATAAACAGAAAATATTTGGAAAGCATTAAATAGGGTCTACCTTGAAATAAATGGCCATATCTTCGTCAAAAATTGCCCCATTTCAATTATAAAGGTGTTTTTAGAATTCACTCGATCTTTGGAACAAAACTGCATTAAAATAATTTGACTTCCGACTCATCTAAGAAAGATATTAAGGGATATTCTTCGATAAATAGAAAATATATGGAAAGCATTAAATAGGGTCTACCTTGAAATAAATGGCCATATCTTCGTCAAAAATTGCCCCCTTTCAATTATAAAGGTATTTTGACAATTCACTCGATCTTTGGAACAAAACTGCATTAAAATAATTTGACTTCCGACTCATCTAAGAAAGATATTAAGGGATATTCTTGATTAACAGGAAATATATGGAAAGCATTAAATAGGGTCTACCTTGAAATAAATGGCCATATCTTCGTCAAAAATTGCCCCATTTCAATTATAAAGGTGTTTTTAGAATTCGCTCGATCTTTGGAACAAAACTGCATTAAAATAATTTGACTTCCGACTCATCTAAGAAAGATATTAAGGGATATTCTTCGATAAATAGAAAATATATGGAAAGCATTAAATAGGGTCTACCTTGAAATAAATGGCCATATCTTCGTCAAAAATTGCCCCATTTCAATTATAAAGGTGTTTTTAGAATTCTTTGGAACAAAACTGCATTAAAATAATTTGACTTCCGACTCATCTAAGAAAGATATTAAAAGATATTCTTTGATTAATAGAAAATATAAGGCAAACATTAAATAGGGTCAACCTTGAAATAAATGGCCATATCTTTGTCTCAAATTGCCCCATTTCAATTATAAAGGTGTTTTTAGAATTCACTCAATCTTTGGAACAAAACTGCATTAAAATAATTTGACTTCCGACTCATCTAAGAAAGATATTAAGGGAGTATTCTTGATTAAACAGAAAATATATGGAAAGCATTAAATAGGGTCTACCTTGAAATAAATGGCCATGTCTTCGTCAAAAATTGCCCCATTTCAAATATAAAGGTGTTTTTAGAATTCACTCAATCTTCGGAACAAAACTGCATTAAAATAATTTGACTTCCGACTCATCTAAGAAAGATATTAAGGGATATTCTTCGATAAATAGAAAATATATGGAAAGCATTAAATAGGGTCTACCTTGAAATAAATGGCCATATCTTCGTCAAAAAATTGCCCCATTTCAATTATAAAGGTATTTTCACAATTCACTCGATCTTTGGAACAAAACTGCATTAAAATAATTTGACTTCCGACTCATCTAAGAAAGATATTAAGGGATAATCTTCGATAAATAGAAAATATATGGAAAGCATTAAATAGGGTCTACCTTGAAATAAATGGCCATATCTTCGTCAAAAATTGCCCCCTTTCAATTATAAAGGTGTTTTTAGAATTCGCTCGATCTTTGGAACAAAACTGCATTAAAATAATTTGACTTCCGACTCATCTAAGAAAGATATTAAGGGATATTCTTCGATAAACAGATAATATATGGAAAGCATTAAATAGGGTCTACCTTGAAATAAATGGCCATATCTTCGTAAAAAATTGCCCCATTTCAATTATAAAGGTGTTTTTTAGAATTCACTCAATCTTTGGAACAAAACTGCATTAAAATAATTTGACTTCCGACTCATCTAAGAAAGATATTAAGGGATATTCTTCGATAAATAGAAAATATATGGAAAGCATTAAATAGGGTCTACCTTGAAATAAATGGCCATATCTTCGTCAAAAATTGCCCCATTTCAATTATAAAGGTGTTTTTAGAATTCTTTGGAACAAAGCTGCATTAAAATAATTTGACTTCCGACTCATCTTAGAAAGATATTAAAAGATATTCTTCGATTAATAGAAAATATAAGGCAAACATTAAATAGGGTCAACCTTGAAATAAATGGCCATATCTTTGTCTCAAATTGCCCCATTTCAATTATAAAGGTGTTTTTAGAATTCACTCAATCTTTGGAACAAAACTGCATTAAAATAATTTGACTTCCGACTCATCTAAGAAAGATATTAAGGGATATTCTTCGATTAAAAGAAAATATATGGAAAGCATTAAATAGGGTCTACCTTGAAATAAATGGCCATATCTTCTTCAAAAATTGCCCCATTTCAATTATAAAGGTGTTTTTAGAATTCACTCAATCTTCGAAACAAAACTGCATTAAAATAATTTGACTTCCGACTCATCTAAGAAAGATATTAAGGGATATTCTTCGATAAATAGAAAATATATGGAAAGCATTAAATAGGGTCTACCTTGAAATAAATGGCCATATCTTCGTCAAAAATTGCCCCATTTCAATTATAAAGGTGTTTTTAGAATTCACTCAATATTTGGAACAAAACTGCATTAAAATAATTTGACTTCCGACTCATCTAAGAAAGACATTAAGGGATATTCTTGATTAACAGAAAATATATGGAAAGCATTAAATAGGGTCTACCTTGAAATAAATGGCCATATCTTCGTCAAAAATTGTCCCATTTCAATTATAAAGGTGTTTTTAGAATTCACTCAATCTTTGGAACAAAACTGCATTAAAATAATTTGACTTCCGACTCATCTAAGAAAGATATTAAGGGATATTCTTCGATAAATAGAAAATATATGGAAAGCATTAAATAGGGTCTACCTTGAAATAAATGGCCATATCTTCGTCCAAAATTGCCCCATTTCAATTATAAAAATGTTTTTAGAATTCAATCGATCTTTGGAACAAAACTGCAGTAAAATAATTTGACTTCCGACTCATCTGTTAAAGATATTAAGAGATATTCTTCGATTAATAGAAAATATAAGGCAAACATTAAATAACGTCAACCTTGAAATAAATGGCCATATCTTTGTCTCAAATTGCCCCATTTCAATTATAAAGGTGTTTTTAGAATTCACTCAATCTTTGGAACAAAACTGCATTAAAATAATTTGACTTCCGACTCATCTAATAAAGATATTAAGGGATATTCTTCGAATAATAGAAAATATATGGAAAGCATTAAATAAGGTCTACCTTGAAATAAATGGCCATATCTTCTTCAAAAAATTGTCCCATTTCAATTATAAAGGTGTTTTTAGAATTCACTCAATCTTCGAAACAAAACTGCATTAAAATAATTTGACTTCCGACTCATCTAAGAAAGATATTAAGGGATATTCTTCGATAAATAGAAAATATATGGAAAGCATTAAATAGGGTCTACCTTGAAATAAATGGCCATATCTTCGACCAAAATTGCCCCATTTCAATTAAAAGGTGTTATTAGAATTCACTCGATCTTTGAAACAAAACTGCATTAAAATAATTTGACTTCCGACTCATCTAAGAAAGATATTAAGGGATATTCTTCGATTAATAGAAAATATAAGCCAAACATTAAATAGGGTCAACCTTGAAATATATGGCCATATCTTCGTCAACAATTGCCCCCTTTCAATTATAAAGATGTTTTTGGAATTCGCTCGATCTTTAAAACAAAACTGCATTAAAATAATTTGACTTCCGACTCATCTAAGAAAGATATTAAGGGATATTCTTGATTAACAGAAAATATATGGAAAGCATTAAATAGGGTCTACCTTGAAATAAATGGCCATATCTTTGTCAAAAATTGTCCCATTTCAATTATAAAGGTGTTTTTAGAATTCACTCAATCTTTGAAACAAAACTGCATTAAAATAATTTGACTTCCGACTCATCTAAGAAAGATATTAAGGGATATTCTTCGATAAATAGAAAATATATGAAAAGCATTAAATAGGGTCTACCTTGAAATAAATGGCCATATCTTCGAAAAAATTGCCCCACTTCAATTATAAAGGTGTTTTTAGAATTCGCTCGACCTTTGAAACAAAACTGCATTAAAATAATTTGACTTCCGACTCATCTAAGAAAGATATTAAAAGATATTCTTCGATTAATAGAAAATATAAGGCAAACATTATATACGGTCAACCTTGAAATAAATGGCCATATCTTCGTCAAAAATTGCCCCATTTCAATTATAAAGGTGTTTTTAGAATTCACTCGATCTTTGGAACAAAACTGCATTAAAATAATTTGACTTCCGACTCATCTAAGAAAGATATTAAGGGATATTCTTCGATAAATAGAAAATATATGGAAAGCATTAAATAGGGTCTACCTTGAAATAAATGGCCATATCTTCGTCCAATATTGCCCCATTTCAATTATAAAGGTGTTTTAAGAATTCACGCAATCTTAGGAACAAAACTGCATTAAAATAATTTGACTTCCGACTCATCTAAGAAAGATATTAAGGGATATT
This sequence comes from Drosophila grimshawi, assembly GCF_018153295.1. Taxonomy (NCBI): domain Eukaryota; kingdom Metazoa; phylum Arthropoda; class Insecta; order Diptera; family Drosophilidae; genus Drosophila; species Drosophila grimshawi. Next base: position 91,024 of record NW_025062895.1, on the reverse strand, counting down.
CTTCGAATAATAGAAAATATATTGAAAGCATTAAATAGGGTCTACCTTGAAATATATGGCCATATCTTCGTCAACAATTGCCCCCTTTCAATTATAAAGATGTTTTTGGAATTCGCTCGATCTTTAAAACAAAGCTGCATTAAAATAATTTGACTTCCGACTCATCTTAGAAAGATATTAAAAGATATTCTTCGATTAATAGAAAATATAAGGCAAACATTAAATAGGGTCAACCTTGAAATAAATGGCCATATCTTTGTCTCAAATTGCCCCATTTCAATTATAAAGGTGTTTTTAGAATTCACTCAATCTTTGGAACAAAACTGCATTAAAATAATTTGACTTCCGACTCATCTAAGAAAGATATTAAGGGATATTCTTGATTAACAGAAAATATATGGAAAGCATTAAATAGGGTCTACCTTGAAATAAATGGCCATATCTTCGTCAAAAATTGTCCCATTTCAAATATAAAGGTGTTTTTAGAATTCACTCAATCTTTGGAACAATACTGCATTAAAATAATTTGACTTCCGACTCATCTAAGAAAGATATTAAGGGATATTCTTCGATAAATAGAAAATATATGGAAAGCATTAAATAGGGTCTACCTTGAAATAAATGGCCATATCTTCGTCAAAAATTGCCCCATTTCAATTATAAAGGTATTTTCACAATTCACTCGATCTTGGAACAAAACTGCATTAAAATAATTTGACTTCCGACTCATCTAAGAAAGATATTAAGGGATATTCTTGATTAACAGATAATATATGGAAAGCATTAAATAGGGTCTACCTTGAAATAAATGGCCATATCTTCGTAAAAAATTGCCCCATTTCAATTATAAAGGTGTTTTTAGAATTCTTTGGAACAAAACTGCATTAAAATAATTTGACTTCCGACTCATCTAAGAAAGATATTAAGGGATATTCTTCGATAAATAGAAAATATATGGAAAGCATTAAATAGGGTCTACCTTGAAATAAATGTCCATATCTTCGTCAAAAATTGCCCCATTTCAATTATAAAGGTGTTTTTAGAATTCTTTGGAACAAAGCTGCATTAAAATAATTTGACTTCCGACTCATCTTAGAAAGATATTAAAAGATATTCTTCGATTAATAGAAAATATAAGGCAAACATTAAATAGGGTCAACCTTGAAATAAATGGCCATATCTTCGTCTCAAATTGCCCCATTTCAATTATAAAGGTGTTTTTAGAATTCACTCAATCTTTGGAACAAAACTGCATTAAAATAATTTGACTTCCGACTCATCTAAGAAAGATATTAAGGGATATTCTTGATTAACAGAAAATATATGGAAAGCATTAAATAGGGTCTACCTTGAAATAAATGGCCATATCTTCGTCAAAAATTGTCCCATTTCAAATATAAAGGTGTTTTTAGAATTCACTCAATCTTTGGAACAATACTGCATTAAAATAATTTGACTTCCGACTCATCTAAGAAAGATATTAAGGGATATTCTTCGATAAATAGAAAATATATGGAAAGCATTAAATAGGGTCTACCTTGAAATAAATGGCCATATCTTCGTCAAAAATTGCCCCATTTCAATTATAAAGGTATTTTCACAATTCACTCGATCTTTGGAACAAAACTGCATTAAAATAATTTGACTTCCGACTCATCTAAGAAAGATATTAAGGGATAATCTTCGATAAATAGAAAATATATGGAAAGCATTAAATAGGGTCTACCTTGAAATAAATGGCCATATCTTCGTCAAAAATTGCCCCCTTTCAATTATAAAGGTGTTTTTAGAATTCGCTCGATCTCTGAAACAAAACTGCATTAAAATAATTTGACTTCCGACTCATCTAAGAAAGATATTAAGGGATATTCTTGATTAACAGATAATATATGGAAAGCATTAAATAGGGTCTACCTTGAAATAAATGGCCATATCTTCGTAAAAAATTGCCCCATTTCAATTATAAAGGTGTTTTTAGAATTCACTCAATCTTTGGAACAAAACTGCATTAAAATAATTTGACTTCCGACTCATCTAAGAAAGATATTAAGGGATATTCTTCGATAAATAGAAAATATATGGAAAGCATTAAATAGGGTCTACCTTGAAATAAATGGCCATATCTTCGTCCAAAATTGCCCCATTTCAATTATAAAGGAGTTTTTAGAATTCTTTGGAACAAAACTGCATTAAAATAATTTGACTTCCGACTCATCTTAGAAAGATATTAAAAGATATTCTTCGATTAATAGAAAATATAAGGCAAACATTAAATAGGGTCAACCTTGAAATAAATGGCCATATCTTCGTCAAAAATTGCCCCATTTCAATTATAAAGGTGTTTTTAGAATTCACTCGATCTTTGGAACAAAACTGCATTAAACTAATTTGACTTCCGACTCATCTAAGAAAGATATTAAGGGATATTCTTGATTAACAGAAAATATATGGAATGCATTAAATAGGCTCTACCTTGAAATAAATGGCCATATCTTCTTCAAAAATTGCCCCATTTCAATTATAAAGGTGTTTTTAGAATTCACTCAATCTTCGAAACAAAACTGCATTAAAATAATTTGACTTCCGACTCATCTAAGAAAGATATTAAGGGATATTCTTCGATAAATAGAAAATATATGGAAAGCATTAAATAGGGTCTACCTTGAAATAAATGGCCATATCTTCGTCAAAAATTGCCCCATTTCAATTAAAAAGGTGTTTTTAGAATTCACTCAATATTTGGAACAAAACTGCATTAAAATAATTTGACTTCCGACTCATCTAAGAAAGACATTAAGGGATATTCTTGATTAACAGAAAATATATGGAAAGCATTAAATAGGGTCTACCTTGAAATAAATGGCCATATCTTCGTCAAAAATTGTCCCATTTCAATTATAAAGGTGTTTTTAGAATTCACTCAATCTTTGGAACAAAACTGCATTAAAATAATTTGACTTCCGACTCATCTAAGAAAGATATTAAGGGATATTCTTCGATAAATAGAAAATATATGGAAAGCATTAAATAGGGTCTACCTTGAAATAAATGGCCATATCTTCGTCCAAAATTGCCCCATTTCAATTATAAAAATGTTTTTAGAATTCAATCGATCTTTGGAACAAAACTGCATTAAAATAATTTGACTTCCGACTCATCTTAGAAAGATATTAAAAGATATTCTTCGATTAATAGAAAATATAAGGCAAACATTAAATAGGGTCAACCTTGAAATAAATGGCCATATCTTTGTCTCAAATTGCCCCATTTCAATTATAAAGGTGTTTTTAGAATTCACTCAATCTTTGGAACAAAATTGCATTAAAATAATTTGACTTCCGACTCATCTAAGAAAGATATTAAGGGATATTCTTGATTAACAGAAAATATATGGAAAGCATTAAATAGGGTCTACCTTGAAATAAATGGCCATATCTTCTTCAAAAATTGTCCCATTTCAATTATAAAGGTGTTTTTAGAATTCACTCAATCTTCGAAACAAAACTGCATTAAAATAATTTGACTTCCGACTCATCTAAGAAAGATATTAAGGGATATTCTTCGATAAATAGAAAATATATGGAAAGCATTAAATAGGGTCTACCTTGAAATAAATGGCCATATCTTCGTCAAAAATTGCCCCATTTCAATTAAAAAGGTGTTTTTAGAATTCACTCAATCTTTAAAACAAAACTGCATTAAAATAATTTGACTTCCGACTCATCTAAGAAAGATATTAAGGGATATTCTTCGAATAATAGAAAATATATTGAAAGCATTAAATAGGGTCTACCTTGAAATATATGGCCATATCTTCGTCAACAATTGCCCCCTTTCAATTATAAAGATGTTTTTGGAATTCGCTCGATCTTTAAAACAAAACTGCATTAAAATAATTTGACTTCCGACTCATCTAAGAAAGATATTAAGGGATATTCTTGATTAACAGAAAATATATGGAAAGCATTAAATAGGGTCTACCTTGAAATAAATGGCCATATCTTTGTCAAAAATTGTCCCATTTCAATTATAAAGGTGTTTTTAGAATTCACTCAATCTTTGAAACAAAACTGCATTAAAATAATTTGACTTCCGACTCATCTAAGAAAGATATTAAGGGATATTCTTCGATAAATAGAAAATATATGAAAAGCATTAAATAGGGTCTACCTTGAAATAAATGGCCATATCTTCGAAAAAAATTGCCCCACTTCAATTATAAAGGTGTTTTTAGAATTCGCTCGACCTTTGAAACAAAACTGCATTAAAATAATTTGACTTCCGACTCATCTAAGAAAGATATTAAAAGATATTCTTCGATTAATAGAAAATATAAGGCAAACATTATATACGGTCAACCTTGAAATAAATGGCCATATCTTCGTCAAAAATTGCCCCATTTCAATTATAAAGGTGTTTTTAGAATTCACTCGATCTTTGGAACAAAACTGCATTAAAATAATTTGACTTCCGACTCATCTAAGAAAGATATTAAGGGATATTCTTCGATAAATAGAAAATATATGGAAAGCATTAAATAGGGTCTACCTTGAAATAAATGGCCATATCTTCGTCCAATATTGCCCCATTTCAATTATAAAGGTGTTTTAAGAATTCACGCAATCTTAGGAACAAAACTGCATTAAAATAATTTGACTTCCAACTCAGCTAAGAAAGATATTAATATTATGGCCATTTATTTCAAGTGGCCATATCTTCGTCAAAAATTGCCCCATTTCAATTATAAAGATGTTTTTAGAATTCGCTCGACCTTTGAAACAAAACTGCATTAAAATAATTTGACTTCCGACTCATCTAAGAAAGATATTAAGGGATATTCTTCGAATAATAGAAAATATATGGAAAGCATTAAATAGGGTCTACCTTGAAATAAATGGCCATATCTTCGTCAAAAATTGCCCCATTTCAATTATAAAGGTGTTTTTAGAATTCAATCGATCTGTGGAACAAAACTGCATTAAAATAATTTGACTTCCGACTCATCTAAGAAAGATATTTGGAGATATTCGTCGATTAATAGAAAATATATGGAAAGCATTAAATAGGGTCTACCTTGAAATAAATGGCCATATCTTCGTCAAAAATTGCCCCATTTCAATTTTAAAGGTGTTTTTAGAATTCCATTTGGAACAAAACTGCATTAAAATAATTTGACTTCCGACTCATCTAAGAAAGATATTAAGGGATATTCTTCGATAAATAGAAAATATATGGAAAGCATTAAATAGGGTCTACCTTGAAATAAATGGCCATATCTTCGTCAAAAATTGCCCCATTTCAATTAAAAAGGTGTTTTTAGAATTCACTCGATCTTTGGAACAAAACTGCACTAAAATAATTTGACTTCCGACTCATATAAGAAAGATAGTAAGAGATATTCTTCGATAAATAGAAAATATATGGAAAGCATTAAATAGGGTCTACCTTGAAATAAATGGCCATATCTTCGTCAAAAATTGCCCCATTTCAATTATAAAGGTGTTTTTAGAATTCACTCGATCTTTGGAACAAAACTGCGTTAAAATAAATTTGACTTCCGACTCATTCTCACAAAGATATTAAGGGATATTCTTCTATTAATAGAAAATATATGGAAAGCATTAAAATAAGGGTCCACCTTTGGAATTAATTGGCCATATCTTCGTCCAAAATTGCCCCATTTCAATTATAAAAGTGTTTTTAGAATTCACGCAATCTTTGGAACAAAACTGCATTAAAATAATTTGACTTCCGACTCATCTAAGAAAGATATTAAGGGATATTCTTCGATAAATTGAAAATATATGGAAAAGCATTAAATAGGGTCTACCTTGAAATAAATGGCCATATCTTCGTCTCAAATTGCCCCATTTCAATTATAAAGGTGTTTTTAGAATTCTTTGGAACAAAGCTGCATTAAAATAATTTGACTTCCGACTCATCTTAGAAAGATATTAAAAGATATTCTTCGATTAATAGAAAATATAAGGCAAACATTAAATAGGGTCAACCTTGAAATAAATGGCCATATCTTTGTCTCAAATTGCCCCATTTCAATTATAAAGGTGTTTTTAGAATTCACTCAATCTTTGGAACTAAACTGCATTAAAATAATTTGACTTCCGACTCATCTAAGAAAGATATTAAGGGATATTCTTGATTAACAGAAAATATATGGCAAACATTGAATAGGTCAACCTTGAAATAAATGTCCATATCTTCGTCAAAAATTGCCCCCCTTCAATTATAAAGATGTTTTTGGAATTCGCTCGATCTTTGGAACAAAACTGCGTTAAAATAATTTGACTTCCGACTCATCTAAGAAAGATATTAAGGGATATTCTTCGATAAATAGAAAATATATGGAAAGCATTAAATAGGGTCTACCTTGAAATAAATGGCCATATCTTCGTCAAAAATTGCCCCATTTCAATTAAAAAGGTGTTTTTAAAATTCACTCAATCTTTGGAACAAAACTGCATTAAAATAATTTGACTTCCGACCCATCTAAGAAAGATATTAAGGGATATTCTTCGATAAATAGAAAATATATGGAAAGCATTAAATAGGGTCTACCTTGAAATAAATGGCCATATCTTCGTCAAAAATTGCCCCATTTCAATTATAAAGGTGTTTTTAGAATTCACTCGATCTTTGAAACAAAACTGCATTAAAATAATTTGACTTCCGACTCATCTAAGAAAGATATTAAGGGATATTCTTCGATTAATAGAAAATATATGGAAAGCATTAAATAGGGTCTACCTTGAAATAAATGGCCATATCTTCGTCAAAAATTGCCCCATTTCAATTATAAAGGTGTTTTTAGAATTCCAATTTTTGGAACAAAACTGCATTAAAATAATGTGACTTCCGACTCATCTAAGAAAGATATTAAAAGATATTCTTCGATTAATAGAAAATATAAGGCAAACATTAAATAGGGTCAACCTTGAAATAAATGGCCATATCTTTGTCTCAAATTGCCCCATTTCAATTATAAAGGTGTTTTTAGAATTCACTCAATCTTTGGAACAAAACTGCATTAAAATAATTTGACTTCCGACTCATCTAAGAAAGATATTAAGGGATATTCTTCGATAAATAGAAAATATATGGAAAGCATTAAATAGGGTCTACCTTGAAATAAATGGCCATATCTTCGTCCAATATTGCCCCATTTCAATTATAAAGGAGTTTTTAGAATTCACTCGATCTTTGGAACAAAACTGCATTAAACTAATTTGACTTCCGACTCATCTAAGAAAGATATTAAGGGATATTCTTCGATAAATAGAAAATATATGGAAAGCATTAAATAGGGTCTACCTTGAAATAAATGGCCATATCTTCGTCAAAAATTGCCCCATTTCAATTATAAAGGTGTTTTTAGAATTCACTCAATCTTTGGAACAAAACTGCATTAAAATAATTTTGACTTCCCGACTCATCTAAGAAAGATATTAAGGGATATTCTTCGAATAATAGAAAATATATGGAAAGCATTAAATAGGGTCTACCTTGAAATAAATGGCCATATCTTCGTCAAAAATTGCCCCATTTCAATTATAAAGGTGTTTTTAGAATTCACTCAATCTCTGAAACAAAACTGCATTAAAATAATTTGACTTCCGACTCATCTAAGAAAGATATTAAAATATATTCTTCGATTAATAGAAAATATAAGGCAAACATTAAATAGGGTCAACCTTGAAATAAATGGCCATATCTTCGTCAAAAATTGACCCATTTCAATTATAAAGGTGTTTTTAGAATTCACTCAATCTTCGGAACAAAATTGCATTAAAATATTTTGACTTCCGACTCATCTAAGAAAGATATTAAAAGATATTCTTCGATTAATAGAAAATATAAGGCAAACATTAAATAGGGTCAACCTTGAAATAAATGGCCATATCTTTGTCAAAAATTGCCCCATTTCAATTATAAAGGTGTTTTTAGAATTCACTCAATCTTTGGAACAAAACTGCATTAAAATAATTTGACTTCCGACTCATCTAAGAAAGATATTAAGGGATATTCTTCGATTAATAGAAAATATATGGAAAGCATTAAATAGGGTCTACCTTGAAATAAATGGCCATATCTTCGTCACAAATTGCCCCATTTCAATTATAAAGGAGTTTTAAGAATTCACTCAATCTTCGAAACAAAACTGCAATAAAATAATTTGACTTCCGACTCATCTAAGAAAGATATTAAGGGATATTCTTCGATAAATAGAAAATATATGGAAAGCATTAAATAGGGTCTACCTTGAAATAAATGGCCATATCTTCGTAAAAAATTGCCCCATTTCAATTGTAAAGATGTTTTTAGAATTCGCTCAATCTTTGGAACAAAACTGCATTAAAATAATTTGACTTCCGACTCATCTAAGAAAGATATTAAGGGATATTCTTCGATAAATAGAAAATATATGGAAAGCATTAAATAGGGTCTACCTTGAAATAAATGGCCATATCTTCGTCAAAAATTGCCCCATTTCAATTATAAAGGTGTTTTTAGAATTCACTCGATCTTTGGAACAAAACTGCATTAAAATAATTTGACTTCCGACTCATCTAAGAAAGATATTAAGGGATATTCTTCGATAAATAGAAAATATATGGAAAGCATTAAATAGGGTCTACCTTGAAATAAATGGCCATATCTTCGTCCAAAATTGCCCCATTTCAATTATAAAGGAGTTTTTAGAATTCACTCGATCTTTGGAACAAAACTGCATTAAACTAATTTGACTTCCGACTCATCTAAGAAAGATATTAAGGGATATTCTTCGATAAATAGAAAATATATGGAAAGCATTAAATAGGGTCTACCTTGAAATAAATGGCCATATCTTCGTCAAAAATTGCCCCATTTCAATTAAAAAGGTGTTTTTAGAATTCACTCAATCTTTGGAACAAAACTGCATTAAAATAATTTGACTTCCGACTCATCTAAGAAAGATATTAAGGGATATTCTTCGATAAATAGAAAATATATGGAAAGCATTAAATAGGGTCTACCTTGAAATAAATGGCCATATCTTCGTCAAAAATTGCCCCATTTCAATTATAAAGGTGTTTTTAGAATTCACTTAATCTTTGGAACAAAACTGCATTAAAATAATTTGACTTCCGACTCATCTAAGAAAGATATTAAGGGATATTCTTGATTAACAGAAAATATATGGAAAGCATTAAATAGGGTCTACCTTGAAATAAATGGCCATATCTTCGTCAAAAATTGCCCCATTTCAATTAAAAAGGTGTTTTTTAGAATTCACTTGATCTTTGAAACAAAACTGCATTAAAATAATTTGACTTCCGACTCATCTAAGAAAGATATTAAGGGATATTCTTCGAATAATAGAAAATATATGGAAAGCATTAAATAGGGTCTACCTTGAAATAAATGGCCATATCTTCGTCAAAAATTGCCCCATTTCTATTATAAAGGTGTTTTTTAGAATTCACTTGATCTTTGGAACAAAACTGCATTAAAATAATTTGACTTCCGACTCACCCAAGAAAGATATAAAGGGATATTCTTCGATAAATAGAAAATATATGGAAAGCATTAAATAGGGTCTACCTTGAAATAAATGGCCATATCTTCGTCAAAAATTGCCCCACTTCAATTAAAAAGGTGTTTTTAGAATTCGCTTAATCTTTGAAACAAAACTGCATTAAAATAATTTGACTTCCGACTCACCCAAGAAAGATATTAAGGGATATTCTTCGATAAATAGAAAATATATGGAAAGCATTAAATAGGGTCTACCTTGAAATAAATGGCCATATCTTCGTCAAAAATTGCCCCACTTCAATTAAAAAGGTGTTTTTAGAATTCGCTTAATCTTTGAAACAAAACTGCATTAAAATAATTTGACTTCCGACTCATCTAAAAAAGATATTAAGGGATATTCTTGATTAACAGAAAATATATGGAAAGCATTAAATAGGGTCTACCTTGAAATAAATGGCCATATCTTCGTCAAAAATTGCCCCATTTCAATTATAAAGGTGTTTTAAGAATTCTTTGGAACAAAGCTGCATTAAAGTAATTTGACTTCCGACTCATCTTAGAAAGATATTAAAAGATATTCTTCGATTAATAGAAAATATAAGGCAAACATTGAATAGGGTCAACCTTGAAATAAATGTCCATATCTTTGTCTCAAATTGCCCCATTTCAATTATAAAGGTGTTTTTAGAATTCACTCGATCTTTGGAACAAAACTGCATTAAAATAATTTGACTTCCGACTCATCTAAGAAAGATATTAAGGGATATTCTTCGATAAATAGAAAATATATGGAAAGCATTAAATAGGGTCTACCTTGAAATAAATGGCCATATCTTCGTCCAAAATTGCCCCATTTCAATTATAAAGGAGTTTTTAGAATTCACTCGATCTTTGGAACAAAACTGCATTAAACTAATTTGACTTCCGACTCATCTAAGAAAGATATTAAGGGATATTCTTCGATAAATAGAAAATATATGGAATGCATTAAATAGGCTCTACCTTGAAATAAATGGCCATATCTTCGTCAAAAATTGCCCCATTTCAATTATAAAGGTGTTTTTAGAATTCACTTGATCTTTGAAACAAAACTGCATTAAAATAATTTGACTTCCGACTCATCTAAGAAAGATATTAAGGGATATTCTTCGAATAATAGAAAATATATGGAAAGCATTAAATAGGGTCTACCTTGAAATAAATGGCCATATCTTCGTCAAAAATTGCTCCATTTCAATTATAAAGGTGTTTTTAGAATTCACTCAATCTTTGGAACAAAACTGCATTAAAATAATGTGACTTTCGACTCATCTAAGAAAGATATTAAAATATATTCTTCGATTAATAGAAAATATAAGGCAAACATTAAATAGGGTCAACCTTGAAATAAATGGCCATATCTTTGTCTCAAATTGCCCCATTTCAATTATAAAGGAGTTTTTAGAATTCACTCGATCTTTGGAACAAAACTGCATTAAACTAATTTGACTTCCGACTCATCTAAGAAAGATATTAAGGGATATTCTTCGATAAATAGAAAATATATGGAATGCATTAAATAGGCTCTACCTTGAAATAAATGGCCATATCTTCGTCAAAAATTGCCCCATTTCAATTATAAAGGTGTTTTTAGAATTCACTTGATCTTTGAAACAAAACTGCATTAAAATAATTTGACTTCCGACTCATCTAAGAAAGATATTAAGGGATATTCTTCGAATAATAGAAAATATATGGAAAGCATTAAATAGGGTCTACCTTGAAATAAATGGCCATATCTTCGTCAAAAATTGCCCCATTTCAATTATAAAGGTGTTTTTAGAATTCACTCAATCTTTGGAACAAAACTGCATTAAAATAATTTGACTTCCGACTCATCTAAGAAAGATATTAAAATATATTCTTCGATTAATAGAAAATATAAGGCAAACATTAAATAGGGTCAACCTTGAAATAAATGGCCATATCTTTGTCTCAAATTGACCCATTTCAATTATAAAGGAGTTTTTAGAATTCACTTAATCTTTGGAACAAAATTGCATTAAAATATTTTGACTTCCGACTCATCTAAGAAAGATATTAAGGGATATTCTTGATTAACAGAAAATATATGGAAAGCATTAAATAGGGTCTACCTTGAAATAAATGGCCATATCTTTGTCTCAAATTGCCCCATTTCAATTATAAAGGTGTTTTTAGAATTCACTCAATCTTCGAAACAAAACTGCAATAAAATAATTTGACTTCCGATTCATCTAAGAAAGATATTAAGGGATATTCTTCGATAAATAGAAAATATATGGAAAGCATTAAATAGGGTCTACCTTGAAATAAATGGCCATATCTTCGTAAAAAATTGCCCCACTTCAATTATAAAGGTGTTTTTAGAATTCTTTGGAACAAAACTGCATTAAAATAATTTGACTTCCGACTCATCTTAGAAAGATATTAAAAGATATTCTTCGATTAATAGAAAATATAAGGCAAACATTAAATAGGGTCAACCTTGAAATAAATGGCCATATCTTCGTCAAAAATTGCCCCATTTCAATTGTAAAGATGTTTTTAGAATTCGCTCAATCTTTGGAACAAAACTGCATTAAAATAATTTGACTTCCGACTCATCTAAGAAAGATATTAAGGGATATTCTTCGATAAATAGAAAATATATGGAAAGCATTAAATAGGGTCTACCTTGAAATAAATGGCCATATCTTCGTCAAAAATTGCCCCATTTCAATTATAAAGGTGTTTTTAGAATTCAGTCGATCTTTGGAACAAAACTGCATTAAAATAATTTGACTTCCGACTCATCTAAGAAAGATATTAAGGGATATTCTTCGATAAATAGAAAATATATGGAAAGCATTAAATAGGGTCTACCTTGAAATAAATGGCCATATCTTCGTCCAAAATTGCCCCATTTCAATTATAAAGGAGTTTTTAGAATTCACTCGATCTTTGGAACAAAACTGCATTAAACTAATTTGACTTCCGACTCATCTAAGAAAGATATTAAGGGATATTCTTCGATAAATAGAAAATATATGGAATGCATTAAATAGGCTCTACCTTGAAATAAATGGCCATATCTTCGTCAAAAATTGCCCCATTTCAATTATAAAGGTGTTTTTAGAATTCACTTGATCTTTGAAACAAAACTGCATTAAAATAATTTGACTTCCGACTCATCTAAGAAAGATATTAAGGGATATTCTTCGAATAATAGAAAATATATGGAAAGCATTAAATAGGGTCTACCTTGAAATAAATGGCCATATCTTCGTCAAAAATTGCCCCATTTCAATTATAAAGGTGTTTTTAGAATTCACTCAATCTTTGGAACAAAACTGCATTAAAATAATTTGACTTCCGACTCATCTAAGAAAGATATTAAAATATATTCTTCGATTAATAGAAAATATAAGGCAAACATTAAATAGGGTCAACCTTGAAATAAATGGCCATATCTTTGTCTCAAATTGACCCATTTCAATTATAAAGGAGTTTTTAGAATTCACTTAATCTTTGGAACAAAATTGCATTAAAATATTTTGACTTCCGACTCATCTAAGAAAGATATTAAGGGATATTCTTGATTAACAGAAAATATATGGAAAGCATTAAATAGGGTCTACCTTGAAATAAATGGCCATATCTTTGTCTCAAATTGCCCCATTTCAATTATAAAGGTGTTTTTAGAATTCACTCAATCTTCGAAACAAAACTGCAATAAAATAATTTGACTTCCGATTCATCTAAGAAAGATATTAAGGGATATTCTTCGATAAATAGAAAATATATGGAAAGCATTAAATAGGGTCTACCTTGAAATAAATGGCCATATCTTCGTAAAAAATTGCCCCACTTCAATTATAAAGGTGTTTTTAGAATTCTTTGGAACAAAACTGCATTAAAATAATTTGACTTCCGACTCATCTTAGAAAGATATTAAAAGATATTCTTCGATTAATAGAAAATATAAGGCAAACATTAAATAGGGTCAACCTTGAAATAAATGGCCATATCTTCGTCAAAAATTGCCCCATTTCAATTGTAAAGATGTTTTTAGAATTCGCTCAATCTTTGGAACAAAACTGCATTAAAATAATTTGACTTCCGACTCATCTAAGAAAGATATTAAGGGATATTCTTCGATAAATAGAAAATATATGGAAAGCATTAAATAGGGTCTACCTTGAAATAAATGGCCATATCTTCGTCAAAAATTGCCCCATTTCAATTATAAAGGTGTTTTTAGAATTCAGTCGATCTTTGGAACAAAACTGCATTAAAATAATTTGACTTCCGACTCATCTAAGAAAGATATTAAGGGATATTCTTCGATAAATAGAAAATATATGGAAAGCATTAAATAGGGTCTACCTTGAAATAAATGGCCATATCTTCGTCCAAAATTGCCCCATTTCAATTATAAAGGAGTTTTTAGAATTCACTCGATCTTTGGAACAAAACTGCATTAAACTAATTTGACTTCCCGACTCATCTAAGAAAGATATTAAGGGATACTCTTCGATAAATAGAAAATATATGGAATGCATTAAATAGGCTCTACCTTGAAATAAATGGCCATATCTTCGTCAAAAATTGCCCCATTTCAATTATAAAGGTGTTTTTAGAATTCACTTGATCTTTGAAACAAAACTGCATTAAAATAATTTGACTTCCGACTCATCTAAGAAAGATATTAAGGGATATTCTTCGAATAATAGAAAATATATGGAAAGCATTAAATAGGGTCTACCTTGAAATAAATGGCCATATCTTCGTCAAAAATTGCCCCATTTCAATTATAAAGGTGTTTTTAGAATTCACTCAATCTTTGGAACAAAACTGCATTAAAATAATGTGACTTTCGACTCATCTAAGAAAGATATTAAAATATATTCTTCGATTAATAGAAAATATAAGGCAAACATTAAATAGGGTCAACCTTGAAATAAATGGCCATATCTTTGTCTCAAATTGCCCCATTTCAATTATAAAGGAGTTTTTAGAATTCACTTAATCTTTGGAACAAAATTGCATTAAAATATTTTGACTTCCGACTCATCTAAGAAAGATATTAAGGGATATTCTTGATTAACAGAAAATATATGGAAAGCATTAAATAGGCTCTACCTTGAAATAAATGGCCATATCTTCGTCAAAAATTGCCCCATTTCAATTATAAAGGTGTTTTTAGAATTCACTTGATCTTCGAAACAAAACTGCAATAAAATAATTTGACTTCCGACTCATCTAAGAAAGATATTAAGGGATATTCTTCGAATAATAGAAAATATATGGAAAGCATTAAATAGGGTCTACCTTGAAATAAATGGCCATATCTTCGTAAAAAATTGCCCCATTTCAATTGTAAAGATGTTTTTAGAATTCGCTCAATCTTTGGAACAAAACTGCATTAAAATAATTTGACTTCCGACTCATCTAAGAAAGATATTAAGAGATATTCTTCGATTAATAGAAAATATATGGAAAGCATTAAATAGGGTCTACCTTGAAATAAATGGCCATATCTTCGTCAAAAATTGCCCCATTTCAATTATAAAGGTGTTTTTAGAATTCACTCGATCTTTGGAACAAAACTGCATTAAAATAATTTGACTTCCGACTCATCTAAGAAAGATATTAAGGGATATTCTTCGATAAATAGAAAATATATGGAAAGCATTAAATAGGGTCTACCTTGAAATAAATGGCCATATCTTCGTCAAAAATTGCCCCATTTCAATTATAAAGGTGTTTTTAGAATTCACTCAATCTTTGGAACAAAACTGCATTAAAATAATTTGACTTCCGACTCATCTAAGAAAGATATTAAAAATATTCTTCGATTAATAGAAAATATAAGGCAAACATTAAATAGGGTCAACCTTGAAATAAATGGCCATATCTTCGTCAAAAATTGCCCCATTTCAATTATAAAGGAGTTTTTAGAATTCACTTAATCTTTGGAACAAAACTGCATTAAAATAATTTGACTTCCGACTCATCTAAGAAAGATATTAAGGGATATTCTTCGATTAACAGAAAATATATGGAAAGCATTAAATAGGGTCTACCTTGAAATAAATGGCCATACCTTCGTCTCAAATTGCCCCATTTCAATTATAAAGGTGTTTTTAGAATTCGCTCTATCTTTGGAACAAAACTGCATTAAAATAATTTGACTTCCGACTCATCTAAGAAAGATATTAAGGGATATTCTTCGATAAATAGAAAATATATGGAAGGCATTAAATAGGGTCTACCTTGAAATAAATGGCCATATCTTCGTAAAAAATTGCCCCATTTCAATTATAAAGGTGTTTTTAGAATTCACTCGATCTTTGGAACAAAACTCCATTTAAAATAATTTGACTTCCGACTCATCTAAGAAAGATATTAAAAGATATTCTTCGATTAATAGAAAATATAAGGCAAACATTAAATAGGGTCAACCTTGAAATAAATGGCCATATCTTCGTCAAAAATTGCCCCATTTCAATTATAAAGGTGTTTTTAGAATTCACTCGATCTTTGGAACAAAACTGCATTAAAATAATTTGACTTCCGACTCATCTAAGAAAGATATTAAGGGATATTCTTCGATAAATAGAAAATATATGGAAAGCATTAAATAGGGTCTACCTTGAAATAAATGGCCATATCTTCGTCCAAAATTGCCCCATTTCAATTATAAAGGAGTTTTTAGAATTCACTCGATCTTTGGAACAAAACTGCATTAAAATAATTTGACTTCCGACTCATCTAAGAAAGATATTAAGGGATATTCTTCGATTAACAGAAAATATATGGAAAGCATTAAATAGGGTCTACCTTGAAATAAATGGCCATATCTTCGTCAAAAATTGCCCCATTTCAATTATAAAGGTGTTTTTAGAATTCACTCAATCTTTGGAACAAAACTGCATTAAAATAATTTGACTTCCGACTCATCTAAGAAAGATATTAAGGGATATTCTTCGATAAATAGAAAATATATGGAAAGCATTAAATAGGGTCTACCTTGAAATAAATGGCCATATCTTCGTCAAAAATTGCCCCATTTCAATTATAAAGGTGTTTTTAGAATTCCTTTGGAACAAAACTGCATTAAAATAATTTGACTTCCGACTCATCTAAGAAAGATATTAAAAGATATTCTTCGATTAATAGAAAATATAAGGCAAACATTAAATAGGGTCAACCTTGAAATAAATGGCCATATCTTCGTCAAAAATTGCCCCATTTCAATTATAAAGGTGTTTTTAGAATTCACTCAATCTTTGGAACAAAACTGCATTAAAATAATTTGACTTCCGACTCATCTAAGAAAGATATTAAAAATATTCTTCGATTAATAGAAAATATAAGGAAACATTAAATAGGGTCTACCTTGAAATAAATGGCCATATCTTCGTCAAAAATTGCCCCATTTCAATTATAAAGGAGTTTTTAGAATTCACTTAATCTTTGGAACAAAACTGCATTAAAATAATTTGACTTCCGACTCATCTAAGAAAGATATTAAGGGATATTCTTCGATAAATAGAAAATATATGGAAAGCATTAAATAGGGTCTACCTTGAAATAAATGGCCATATCTTCGTCAAAAATTGCCCCATTTCAATTATAAAGGTGTTTTTAGAATTCACTCAATCTTTGGAACAAAACTGCATTAAAATAATTTGACTTCCGACTCATCTAAGAAAGATATTAAGGGATATTCTTCGATAAATAGAAAATATATGGAAAGCATTAAATAGGGTCTACCTTGAAATAAATGGCCATATCTTCGTAAAAAATTGCCCCATTTCAATTATAAAGGTGTTTTTAGAATTCTTTGGAACAAAACTGCATTAAAATAATTTGACTTCCGACTCATCTAAGAAAGATATTAAAAGATATTCTTCGATTAATAGAAAATATAAGGCAAACATTAAATAGGGTCAACCTTGAAATAAATGGCCATATCTTCGTCAAAAATTGCCCCATTTCAATTGTAAAGATGTTTTTAGAATTCGCTCAATCTTTGGAACAAAACTGCATTAAAATAATTTGACTTCCGACTCATCTAAGAAAGATATTAAGGGATATTCTTCGATAAATAGAAAATATATGGAAAGCATTAAATAGGGTCTACCTTGAAATAAATGGCCATATCTTCGTCAAAAATTGCCCCATTTCAATTATAAAGGTGTTTTTAGAATTCACTCGATCTTTGGAACAAAACTGCATTAAAATAATTTGACTTCCGACTCATCTAAGAAAGATATTAAGGGATATTCTTCGATAAATAGAAAATATATGGAAAGCATTAAATAGGGTCTACCTTGAAATAAATGGCCATATCTTCGTCAAAAATTGCCCCATTTCAATTATAAAGGTGTTTTTAGAATTCACGATCTTTGGAACAAAAACTGCATTAAAATAATTTGACTTCCGACTCATCTAAGAAAGATATTAAAAGATATTCTTCGATTAATAGAAAATATAAGGCAAAGCATTAAATAGGGTCAACCTTGAAATAAATGGCCATATCTTCGTCAAAAATTGCCCCATTTCAATTATAAAGGTGTTTTTAGAATTCACTCAATCTTTGGAACAAAACTGCATTAAAATAATTTGACTTCCGACTCATCTAAGAAAGATATTAAGGGATATTCTTCGATAAATAGAAAATATATGGAAAGCATTAAATAGGGTCTACCTTGAAATAAATGGCCATATCTTCGTCAAAAATTGCCCCATTTCAATTATAAAGGTGTTTTTAGAATTCACTCGATCTTTGGAACAAAACTGCATTAAAATAATTTGACTTCCGACTCATCTAAGAAAGATATTAAGGGATATTCTTGATTAACAGAAAATATATGGAAAGCATTAAATAGGGTCTACCTTGAAATAAATGGCCATATCTTCGTCAAAAATTGCCCCATTTCAATTAAAAAGGTGTTTTTAGAATTCACTTGATCTTTGAAACAAAACTGCATTAAAATAATTTGACTTCCGACTCATCTAAGAAAGATATTAAGGGATATTCGATAAATAGAAAATATATGGAAAGCATTAAATAGGGTCTACCTTGAAATAAATGGCCATATCTTCGTCAAAAATTGTCCCATTTCAATTATAAATGTGTTTTTAGAATTCACTCGATCTTTGGAAGAAAACTGCATTAAAATAATTTGACTTCCGACTCATCTAAGAAAGATATTAAGGGATATTCTTCGATAAATAGAAAATATATGGAAAGCATTAAATAGGGTCTACCTTGAAATAAATGGCCATATCTTCGTCCAATATTGCCCCATTTCAATTATAAAGGAGTTTTTAGAATTCACTCGATCTTTGGAACAAAACTGCATTAAACTAATTTGACTTCCGGCTCATCTAAAAAAGATATTAAGGGATATTCTTCGATAAATAGAAAATATATGGAAAGCATTAAATAGGGTCTACCTTGAAATAAATGGCCATATCTTCGTCAAAAATTGCCCCATTTCAATTATAAAGGTGTTTTTAGAATTCACTTGATCTTTGAAACAAAACTGCATTAAAATAATTTGACTTCCGACTCATCTAAGAAAGATATTAAGGGATATTCTTCGAATAATAGAAAATATATGGAAAGCATTAAATAGGGTCTACCTTGAAATAAATGGCCATATCTTTGTCAAAAATTGCCCCATTTCAATTATAAAGGTGTTTTTAGAATTCACCAATTTGGAACAAAGCTGCATTAAAATAATTTGACTTCCGACTCATCTTAGAAAGATATTAAAAGATATTCTTCGATTAATAGAAAATATTAGGCAAACATTAAATAGGGTCAACCTTGAAATAAATGGCCATATCTTCGTCAAAAATTGCCCCATTTCAATTATAAAGGTGTTTTTAGAATTCACTCAATCTTTGGAACAAAACTGCATTAAAATAATTGGACTTCCGACTCATCTAAGAAAGATATTAAAATATATTCTTCGATTAATAGAAAATATAAGGCAAACATTAAATAGGGTCAACCTTGAAATAAATGGCCATATCTTTGTCTCAAATTGCCCCATTTCAATTATAAAGGAGTTTTTAGAATTCACTTAATCTTTGGAACAAAATTGCATTAAAATATTTTGACTTCCGACTCATCTAAGAAAGATATTAAGGGATATTCTTCGATTAACAGAAAATATATGGAAAGCATTAAATAGGGTCTACCTTGAAATAAATGGCCATATCTTTGTCTCAAATTGCCCCATTTCAATTATAAAGGTGTTCTTAGAATTCACTCAATCTTCGAAACAAAACTGCAATAAAATAATTTGACTTCCGACTCATCTAAGAAAGATATTAAGGGATATTCTTCGATAAATAGAAAATATATGGAAAGCATTAATAAGGGTCTACCTTGAAATAAATGGCCATATCTTCGTAAAAAATTGCCCCACTTCAATTATAAAGGTGTTTTTAGAATTCTTTAGAACAAAACTGCATTAAAATAATTTGACTTCCGACTCATCTTAGAAAGATATTAAAAGATATTCTTCGATTAATAGAAAATATAAGGCAAACATTAAATAGGGTCAACCTTGAAATAAATGGCCATATCTTCGTCAAAAATTGCCCCATTTCAATTATAAAGGTGTTTTTAGAATTCGCTCAATCTTTGGAACAAAACTGCATTAAAATAATTTGACTTTCGACTCATCTTAGAAAGATATTAAGGGATATTCTTCGATAAATAGAAAATATATGGAAAGCATTAAATAGGGTCTACCTTGAAATAAATGGCCATATCTTCGTCAAAAATTGCCCCATTTCAATTATAAAGGTGTTTTTAGAATTCACTCGATCTTTGGAACAAAACTGCATTAAAATAATTTGACTTCCGACTCATCTAAGAAAGATATTAAGGGATATTCTTCGATAAATAGAAAATATAAGCCAAACATTAAATAGGGTCAACCTTGAAATAAATGGCCATATCTTTGTCTCAAATTGCCCCATTTCAATTATAAAGGTGTTTTTAGAATTCTTTGGAACAAAGCTGCATTAAAATAATTTGACTTCCGACTCATCTTAGAAAGATATTAAAAGATATTCTTCGATTAATAGAAAATATTAGGCAAACATTAAATAGGGTCAACCTTGAAATAAATGGCCATATCTTCGTCAAAAATTGCCCCATTTCAATTATAAAGGTGTTTTTAGAATTCACTCGATCTTTGGAACAAAACTGCATTAAAATAATTTGACTTCCGACTCATCTAAGAAAGATATTAAGGGATATTCTTCGATAAATAGAAAATATATGGAAAGCATTAAATAGGGTCTACCTTGAAATAAATGGCCATATCTTCGTCAAAAATTGCCCCATTTCAATTATAAAGGTGTTTTTAGAATTCTTTGGAACAAAGCTGCATTAAAATAATTTGACTTCCGACTCATCTTAGAAAGATATTAAAAGATATTCTTCGATTAATAGAAAATATTAGGCAAACATTAAATAGGGTCAACCTTGAAATAAATGGCCATATCTTCGTCAAAAATTGCCCCATTTCAATTATAAAGGTGTTTTTAGAATTCACTCAATCTTTGGAACAAAACTGCATTAAAATAATTTGACTTCCGACTCATCTAAGAAAGATATTAAAATATATTCTTCGATTAATAGAAAATATAAGGCAAACATTAAATAGGGTCAACCTTGAAATAAATGGCCATATCTTTGTCTCAAATTGCCCCATTTCAATTATAAAGGAGTTTTTAGAATTCACTTAATCTTTGTAACAAAATTGCATTAAAATATTTTGACTTCCGACTCATCTAAGAAAGATATTAAGGGATATTCTTGATTAACAGAAAATATATGGAAAGCATTAAATAGGGTCTACCTTGAAATAAATGGCCATATCTTCGTCAAAAATTGCCCCATTTCAATTATAAAGGTGTTTTTAGAATTCTTTAGAACAAAACTGCATTAAAATAATTTGACTTCCGACTCATCTTAGAAAGATATTAAAAGATATTCTTCGATTAATAGAAAATATAAGGCAAACATTAAATAGGGTCTACCTTGAAATAAATGGCCATATCTTCGTCAAAAATTGCCCCATTTCAATTATAAAGATGTTTTTAGAATTCGCTCAATCTTTGGAACAAAACTGCATTAAAATAATTTGACTTTCGACTCATCTTAGAAAGATATTAAGGGATATTCTTCGATAAATAGAAAATATATGGAAAGCATTAAATAGGGTCTACCTTGAAA
Organism: Drosophila grimshawi; assembly: GCF_018153295.1. Taxonomy (NCBI): domain Eukaryota; kingdom Metazoa; phylum Arthropoda; class Insecta; order Diptera; family Drosophilidae; genus Drosophila; species Drosophila grimshawi. The sequence continues at coordinate 69,216 of NW_025062895.1, read as the reverse complement.
TAAATGGCCATATCTTCGTCAAAAATTGCCCCATTTCAATTATAAAGGTGTTTTTAGAATTCACTCGATCTTTGGAACAAAACTGCATTAAAATAATTTGACTTCCGACTCATCTAAGAAAGATATTAAGGGATATTCTTCGATAAATAGAAAATATATGGAAAGCATTAAATAGGGTCTACCTTGAAATAAATGGCCATATCTTCGTCCAAAATTGCCCCATTTCAATTAAAAAGGTGTTTTTAGAATTCACTCGATCTTTGGAACAAAACTGCACTAAAATAATTTGACTTCCGACTCATCTAAGAAAGATATTAAGGGATATTCTTGATTAACAGAAAATATATGGAAAGCATTAAATAGGGTCTACCTTGAAATAAATGGCCATATCTTCGTCAAAAATTGTCCCATTTCAATTATAAAGGTGTTTTTAGAATTCACTCGATCTTTGGAACAAAACTGCATTAAAATAATTTGACTTCCGACTCATCTAAGAAAGATATTAAGGGATATTCTTCGATAAATAGAAAATATATGGAAAGCATTAAATAGGGTCTACCTTGAAATAAATGGCCATATCTTCGTCAAAAATTGTCCCATTTCAATTATAAAGGTGTTTTTAGAATTCTTTGGAACAAAGCTGCATTAAAAAAATTTGACTTCCGAATCATCTTAGAAAGATATTAAAAGATATTCTTCGATTAATAGAAAATATAAGGCAAACATTAAATAGGGTCAACCTTGAAATAAATGGCCATATCTTTGTCTCAAATTGCCCCATTTCAATTATAAAGGTGTTTTTAGAATTCACTCAATCTTTGGATCAAAATTGCATTAAAATAATTTGACTTCCGACTCATCTAAGAAAGATATTAAGGGATATTCTTGATTAACAGAAAATATATGGAAAGCATTAAATAGGGTCTACCTTGAAATAAATGGCCATATCTTTGTCTCAAATTGCCCCATTTCAATTATAAAGGTGTTTTTAGAATTCACTCGATCTTCGAAACAAAACTGCATTAAAATAATTTGACTTCCGACTCATCTAAGAAAGATATTAAGGGATATTCTTCGATAAATAGAAAATATATGGAAAGCATTAAATAGGGTCTACCTTGAAATAAATGGCCATATCTTCGTAAAAAATTGCCCCACTTCAATTATAAAGGTGTTTTTAGAATTCTTTGGAACAAAACTGCATTAAAATAATTTGACTTCCGACTCATCTAAAAAAGATATTAAGGGATATTCTTGATTAACAGAAAATATATGGAAAGCATTAAATAGGGTCTACCTTGAAATAAATGGCCATATCTTCGTCAAAAATTGTCCCATTTCAATTATAAAGGTGTTTTTAGAATTCACTCAATCTTTGGAACAAAACTGCATTAAAATAATTTGACTTCCGACTCATCTAAGAAAGATATTAAGGGATATTCTTCGATAAATAGAAAATATATGGAAAGCATTAAATAGGGTCTACCTTGAAATAAATGGCCATATCTTCGTCAAAAATTGCCCCATTTCAATTAAAAAGGTGTTTTTAGAATTCACTCAATCTTTGGAACAAAACTGCACTAAAATAATTTGACTTCCGACTCATCTAAGAAAGATATTAAGGGATATTCTTCGAATAATAGAAAATATATTGAAAGCATTAAATAGGGTCTACCTTGAAATAAATGGCCATATCTTCGTCAAAAATTGCCCCATTTCAATTATAAAGGTGTTTTTAGAATTCTTTGGAACAAAGCTGCATTAAAATAATTTGACTTTCGACTCTTCTTAGAAAGATATTAAAAGATATTCTTCGATTAATAGAAAATATATGGAAAGCATTAAATAGGGTCAACCTTGAAATAAATGGCCATATCTTCGTCAAAAATTGCCCCATTTCAATTATAAAGGTGTTTTTAGAATTCACTCAATCTTCGAAAGAAAACTGCATTAAAATAATTTGACTTCCGACTCATCTAAGAAAGATATTAAGGGATATTCTTCGATAAATAGAAAATATATGGAAAGCATTAAATAGGGCCTACCTTGAAATAAATGGCCATATCTTCGTCAAAAATTGCCCCATTTCAATTAAAAAGGTGTTTTTAGAATTCACTCGATCTTTAGAACAAAATTGCATTAAAATAATTTGACTTCCGACTCATCTAAGAAAGATATTAAAGGATATTCGATAAATAGAAAATATATGGAAAGCATTAAATAGGGTCTACCTTGAAATAAATGGCCATATCTTCGTAAAAAATTGCCTCATTTCAATTATAAAGGTGTTTTTAGAATTCACTCAATCTTTGGAACAAAACTGCATTAAAATAATTTGACTTCCGACTCATCTAAGAAAGATATTAAGGGATATTCGATAAATAGAAAATATATGGAAAGCATTAAATAGGGTCTACCTTGAAATAAATGGCCATATCTTCGTCAAAAATTGCCCCATTTCAATTATAAAGGTGTTTTTAGAATTCACACGATCTTTGGAACAAAACTGCATTAAAATAATTTGACTTCCGACTCATCTAAGAAAGATATTAAGGGATATTCTTCGATAAATAGAAAATATATGGAAAGCATTAAATAGGGTCTACCTTGAAATAAATGGCCATATCTTCGTCCAAAATTGCCCCATTTCAATTATAAAGGAGTTTTTAGAATTCACGCAATCTTTGGAACAAAACTGCATTAAAATAATTTGACTTCCGACTCATCTAAGAAATATATTAAGGGATATTCTTCGATAAATAGAAAATATATGGAAAGCATTAAATAGGGTCTACCTTGAAATAAATGGCCATATCTTCGTCCAAAATTGCCCCATTTCAATTATAAAGGAGTTTTTAGAATTCACTCGATCTTTGGAACAAAACTGCATTAAAATAATTTGACTTCCGACTCATCTAAGAAAGATATTAAGGGATATTCTTCGATAAATAGAAAATATATGGAAAGCATTAAATAGGGTCTACCTTGAAATAAATGGCCATATCTTCGTAAAAAATTGCCCCACTTCAATTATAAAGGTGTTTTTAGAATTCTTTGGAACAAAACTGCATTAAAATAATTTGACTTCCGACTCATCTAAAAAAGATATTAAGGGATATTCTTGATTAACAGAAAATATATGGAAAGCATTAAATAGGGTCTACCTTGAAATAAATGGCCATATCTTCGTCAAAAATTGTCCCATTTCAATTATAAAGGTGTTTTTAGAATTCACTCGATCTTTGGAACAAAACTGCATTAAAATAATTTGACTTTCGACTCATCTAAGAAAGATATTAAGGGATATTCTTCGATAAATAGAAAATATATGGAAAGCATTAAATAGGGTCTACCTTGAAATAAATGGCCATATCTTCGTCAAAAATTGCCCCATTTCAATTAAAAAGGTGTTTTTAGAATTCACTCAATCTTTGGAACAAAACTGCACTAAAATAATTTGACTTCCGACTCATCTAAGAAAGATATTAAGGGATATTCTTCGAATAATAGAAAATATATTGAAAGCATTAAATAGGGTCTACCTTGAAATAAATGGCCATATCTTCGTCAAAAATTGCCCCATTTCAATTATAAAGGTGTTTTTAGAATTCTTTGGAACAAAGCTGCATTAAAATAATTTGACTTTCGACTCTTCTTAGAAAGATATTAAAAGATATTCTTCGATTAATAGAAAATATATGGAAAGCATTAAATAGGGTCAACCTTGAAATAAATGGCCATATCTTCGTCAAAAATTGCCCCATTTCAATTATAAAGGTGTTTTTAGAATTCACTCAATCTTCGAAAGAAAACTGCATTAAAATAATTTGACTTCCGACTCATCTAAGAAAGATATTAAGGGATATTCTTCGATAAATAGAAAATATATGGAAAGCATTAAATAGGGTCTACCTTGAAATAAATGGCCATATCTTCGTCAAAAATTGCCCCATTTCAATTAAAAAGGTGTTTTTAGAATTCACTCGATCTTTGGAACAAAACTGCACTAAAAGAATTTGACTTCCGACTCATCTAAGAAAGATATTAAGGGATATTCTTCGATAAATAGAAAATATATGGAAAGCATTAAATAGGCTCTACCTTGAAATAAATGGCCATATCTTCGTAAAAAATTGCCTCATTTCAATTATAAAGGTGTTTTTAGAATTCACTCAATCTTTGGAACAAAACTGCATTAAAATAATTTGACTTCCGACTCATCTAAGAAAGATATTAAGGGATATTCTTGATTAACAGAAAATATATGGAAAGCATTAAATAGGGTCAACCTTGAAATAAATGGCCATATCTTCGTCAAAAATTGCCCCATTACAATAATAAAGGTGTTTTTAAAATTCACACGATCTTTGGAACAAAACTGCATTAAAATAATTTGACTTCCGACTCATCTAAGAAATATATTAAGGGATATTCTTCGATAAATAGAAAATATATGGAAAGCATTAAATAGGGTCTACCTTGAAATAAATGGCCATATCTTCGTCCAAAATTGCCCCATTTCAATTATAAAGGAGTTTTTAGAATTCACTCGATCTTTGGAACAAAACTGCATTAAAATAATTTGACTTCCGACTCATCTAAGAAAGATATTAAGGGATATTCTTCGATAAATAGAAAATATATGGAAAGCATTAAATAGGCTCTACCTTGAAATAAATGGCCATATCTTCGTCAAAAATTGCCCCATTTCAATTATAAAGGTGTTTTTAGAATTCACTTGATCTTTGAAACAAAACTGCATTAAAATAATTTGACTTCCGACTCATCTAAGAAAGATATCAAGGGATATTCTTCGAATAATAGAAAATATATGGAAAGCATTAAATAGGGTCTACCTTGAAATAAATAGCCATATCTTCGTCAAAAATTGCCCCATTTCAATTATAAAGGTGTTTTTAGAATTCACTCGATCTTTGGAACAAAACTGCATTAAAATAATTTGACTTCCGACTCATCTAAGAAAGATATTAAGGGATATTCTTGATTAACAGAAAATATATGGAAAGCATTAAATAGGGTCTACCTTGAAATAAATGGCCATATCTTCGTCAAAAATTGTCCCATTTCAATTATAAAGGTGTTTTTAGAAATCACTCAATCTTTGGAACAAAACTGCATTAAAATAATTTGACTTCCGACTCATCTAAGAAAGATATTAAGGGATATTCTTGATTAACAGAAAATATATGCAAAGCATTAAATAGGGTCTACCTTGAAATAAATGGCCATATCTTTGTCTCAAATTGCCCCATTTCAATTATAAAGGTGTTTTTAGAATTCACTCAATCTTCGAAACAAAACTGCATTAAAATAATTTGACTTCCGACTCATCTAAGAAAGATATTAAGGGATATTCTTCGATAAATAGAAAATATATGGAAAGCATTAAATAGGGTCTACCTTGAAATAAATGGCCATATCTTCGTCCAAAATTGCCCATTTCATTATAAAAGGTGTTTTTAGAATTCACTCGATCTTTGGAACAAAACTGCATTAAAATAATTTGACTTCCGACTCATCTAAGAAAGATATTAAGGGATATTCTTCGATAAATAGAAAATATATGGAAAGCATTAAATAGGGTCTACCTTGAAATAAATGGCCATATCTTCGTCCAAAATTGCCCCATTTCAATTAAAAAGGTGTTTTTAGAATTCACTCGATCTTTGGAACAAAACTGCATTAAAATAATTTGACTTCCGACTCATCTAAGAAAGATATTAAGGGATATTCTTCGAATAATAGAAAATATAAGGCAAACATTAAATAGGGTCAACCTTGAAATAAATGGCCATATCTTTGTCTCAAATTGCCCCATTTCAATTATAAAGAAGTTTTTAGAAGTCACTCAATCTTTGGAACAAAATTGCATTAAAATAATTTGACTTCCGACTCATCTAAGAAAGATATTAAGGGATATTCTTGATTAACAGAAAATATATGGAAAGCATTAAATAGGGTCTACCTTGAAATAAATGGCCATATCTTTGTCTCAAATTGCCCCATTTCAATTATAAAGGTGTTTTTAGAATTCACTCAATCTTCGAAACAAAACTGCATTAAAATAATTTGACTTCCGACTCATCTAAGAAAGATATTAAGGGATATTCTTCGATAAATAGAAAATATATGGAAAGCATTAAATAGGGTCTACCTTGAAATAAATGGCCATATCTTCGTAAAAAATTGCCCCACTTCAATTATAAAGGTGTTTTTAGAATTCTTTGGAACAAAACTGCATTAAAATAATTTGACTTCCGACTCATCTAAAAAAGATATTAAGGGATATTCTTGATTAACAGAAAATATATGGAAAGCATTAAATAGGGTCTACCTTGAAATAAATGGCCATATCTTCGTCAAAAATTGTCCCATTTCAATTAAAAAGGTGTTTTTAGAATTCACTCGATCTGTGGAACAAAACTGCATTAAAATAATTTGACTTCCGACTCATCTAAGAAAGATAATAAGGGATATTCTTCGATAAATAGAAGATATATGGAAAGCATTAAATAGGGTCTACCTTGAAATAAATGGCCATATCTTCGTCCAAAATTGCCCCATTTCAACTAAAAAGGTGTTTTTAGAATTCACTCAATCTTTGGAACAAAACTGCATTAAAATAATTTGACTTCCGACTCATCTAAGAAAGATATTAAGGGATATTCTTCGAATAATAGAAAATATATGGAAAGCATTAAATAGGGTCTACCTTGAAATAAATGGCCATATCTTCGTCAAAAATTGCCCCATTTCAATTATAAAGGTGTTTTTAGAATTCTTTGGAACAAAGCTGCATTTAAATAATTTGACTTCCGACTCATCTAAAAAAGATATTAAAAGATATTCTTCGATTAATAGAAAATATAAGGCAAACATTAAATAGGGTCAACCTTGAAATAAATGGCCTTATCTTTGTCTCAAATTGCCCCATTTCAATTATAAAGGTGTTTTTAGAATTCACTCAATCTTTGGAACAAAATTGCATTAAAATAATTTGACTTCCGACTCATCTAAGAAAGATATTAAGGGATATTCTTCGATTAACAGAAAATATATGGAAAGCATTAAATAGGGTCTACCTTGAAATAAATGGCCATATCTTCGTCAAAAATTGTCCCATTTCAATTATAAAGGTGTTTTTAGAATTCACTCAATCTTTGGAACAAAACTGCATTAAAATAATTTGACTTCCGACTCATCTAAGAAAGATATTAAGGGATATTCTTCGATAAATAGAAAATATATGGAAAGCATTAAATAGGGTCTACCTTGAAATAAATGGCCATATCTTCGTCCAAAATTGCCCTATTTCAATTAAAATGGTGTTTTTAGAATTCACTCGATCTTTGGAACAAAACTGCATTAAAATAATTTGACTTCCGACTCATCTAAGAAAGATATTAAGGGATATTGTTGATTAACAGAAAATATATGGAAAGCATTAAATAGGGTCTACCTTGAAATAAATGGCCATATCTTCGTCAAAAATTGTCCCATTTCAATTAAAAAGGTGTTTTTAGAATTCACTCAATCTTTGGAACAAAACTGCATTAAAATAATTTGACTTCCGACTCATCTAAGAAAGATATTAAGGGATATTCTTGATTAACAGAAAATATATGGAAAGCATTAAATAGGGTCTACCTTGAAATAAATGGCCATATCTTCGTCAAAAATTGCCCCATTTCAATTATAAAGGTGTTTTTAGAATTCTTTGGAACAAAACTGCATTAAAATAATTTGACTTCCGACTCATCTTAGAAAGATATTAAAAGATATTCTTCGATTAATAGAAAATATAAGGCAAACATTAAATAGGGTCAACCTTGAAATAAATGGCCATATCTTCGTCAAAAATTGTCCCATTTCAATTGTAAAGGTGTTTTTAGAATTCACTCAATCTTTGGAACAAAACTGCATTAAAATAATTTGACTTCCGACTCATCTAAGAAAGATATTAAGGGATATTCTTCGATAAATAGAAAATATATGGAAAGCATTAAATAGGGTCTACCTTGAAATAAATGGCCATATCTTCGTCAAAAATTGCCCCATTTCAATTATAAAGGTGTTTTTAGAATTCACTCAATCTTCGGAACAAAACTGCATTAAAATAATTTGACTTCCGACTCATCTAAGAAAGATATTAAGGGATATTCTTCGATAAATAGAAAATATATGGAAAGCATTAAATAGGGTCTACCTTGAAATAAATGGCCATATCTTCGTCAAAAATTGCCCCATTTCAATTATAAAGGTGTTTTTAGAATTCACTCAATCTTTGGAACAAAACTGCATTAAAATAATTTGACTTCCAACTCATCTAAGAAAGATATTAAGGGATATTCTTCGATTAATAGAAAATATAGGGCAAACACTAAATAGGGTCAACCTTGAAATAAATGGCCATATCTTCGTCAAAAATTGCCCCATTTGAACTATACAGGAGTTTTTAGAATTCACTCAATCTTTGGAACAAAACTGCATTAAAATAATTCGACTTCCGACTCATCTAAGAAAGATATTAAGGGATATTCTTCGATAAATAGAAAATATATGGAAAGCATTAAATAGGGTCAACCTTGAAATAAATGGCCATATCTTCGTCCAAAATTGCCCCATTTCAATTAAAAAGGTGTTTTTAGAATTCACTCGATCTTTGAAACAAAACTGCATTAAAATAATTTGACTTCCGACTCATCTAAGAAAGATATTAAGGGATATTCTTCGAATAATAGAAAATATATTGAAAGCATTAAATAGGGTCTACCTTGAAATAAATGGCCATATCTTCGTCAAAAATTGCCCCATTTCAACTATAAAGGTTTTATTAGAATTCTTTGGAACAAAGCTGCATTAACATAATTTGACTTCCGACTCATCTTAGAAAGATATTAAAAGATATTCTTCGATTAATAGAAAATATAAGGCAAACATTAAATAGGGTCAACCTTGAAATAAATGGCCATATCTTTGTATCAAATTGCCCCATTTCAATTATAAAGAAGTTTTTAGAAGTCACTCAATCTTTGGAACAAAATTGCATTAAAATAATTTGACTTCCGACTCATCTAAGAAAGATATTAAGGGATATTCTTCGAATAAAAGAAAATATATGGAAAGCATTAAATAGGGTCTACCTTGAAATAAATGGCCATATCTTTGTCTCAAATTGCCCCATTTCAATTATAAAGGTGTTTTTAGAATTCACTCAATCTTCGAAAGAAAACTGCATTAAAATAATTTGACTTCCGACTCATCTAAGAAAGATATTAAGGGATATTCTTCGATAAATAGAAAATATATGGAAAGCATTAAATAGGGTCTACCTTGAAATAAATGGCCATATCTTCGTAAAAAATTGCCCCACTTCAATTATAAAGGTGTTTTTAGAATTCTTTGGAACAAACTGCATTAAAATAATTTGACTTCCGACTCATATAAGAAAGATATTAAGGGATATTCTTGATTAACATAAAATATATGGAAAGCATTAAATAGGGTCTACCTTGAAATAAATGGCCATATCTTCGTCAAAAATTGTCCCATTTCAATTAAAAAGGTGTTTTAAGAATTCACTCAATCTTCGGAACAAAACTGCATTAAAATAATTTGACTTCCGACTCATCTAAGAAAGATATTAAGGGATATTCTTCGATAAATAGAAAATATATGGAAAGCATTAAATAGGGTCTACCTTGAAATAAATGGCCATATCTTCGTCCAAAATTGCCCCATTTCAATTATAAAGGTGTTTTTAGAATTCACTCAATCTTTGAAACAAAACTGCATTAAAATAATTTGACTTCCGACTCATCTAAGAAAGATATTAAGGGATATTCTTCGAATAATAGAAAATATATTGAAAGCATTAAATAGGGTCTACCTTGAAATAAATGGCCATATCTTCGTCAAAAATTGCCCCATTTCAATTATAAAGGTGTTTTTAGAATTCACTCGATCTTTGGAACAAAACTGCATTAAAATAATTTGACTTCCGACTCATCTAAGAAAGATAATAAGGGATATTCTTCGATAAATAGAAAATATAAGGCAAACATTAAATAGGGTCAACCTTGAAATAAATGGCCATATCTTCGTCTCAAAGTGCCCCATTTCAATTATAAAGGTGTTTTTAGAATTCACTCAATCTTTGGAACAAAACTGCATTAAAATAATTTGACTTCCGACTCATCTAAGAAAGATATTAAGGGATATTCTTCGATAAATAGAAAATATATGGAAAGCATTAAATAGGGTCTACCTTGAAATAAATAGCCATATCTTCGTCAAAAATTGCCCCATTTCAATTATAAAGGTGTTTTTAGAATTCACTCGATCTTTGGAACAAAACTGCATTAAAATAATTTGACTTCCGACTCATCTAAGAAAGATATTAAGGGATATTCTTCGATAAATAGAAAATATATGGAAAGCATTAAATAGGGTCTACCTTGAAATAAATGGCCATATCTTTGTCTCAAATTGCCCCATTTGAATTATAAAGAAGTTTTTAGAATTCACTCAATCTTTGAAACAAAATTGCATTAAAATAATTTGACTTCCGACTCATCTAAGAAAGATATTAAGGGATATTCTTGATTAACAGAAAATATATGGAAAGCATTAAATAGGGTCTACCTTGAAATAAATGGCCATATCTTTGTCTCAAATTGCCCCATTTCAATTATAAAGGTGTTTTTAGAATTCGCTCGACCTTTGGAACAAAACCTCATTAAATTAATTTGACTTTCGACTCATCTAAGAAAGATATTAAGGGATATTCTTCGATAAATAGAAAATATATGGAAAGCATTAAATAGGGTCTACCTTGAAATAAATGGCCATATCTTCGTAAAAAATTGCCCCACTTCAATTATAAAGGTGTTTTTAGAATTCTTTGGAACAAAACTGCATTAAAATAATTTGACTTCCGACTCATCTAAGAAAGATATTAAGGGATATTCTTGATTAACAGAAAATATATGGAAAGCATTAAATAGGGTCTACCTTGAAATAAATGGCCATATCTTCGTCAAAAATTGTCCCATTTCAATTATAAAGGTGTTTTTAGAATTCACTCAATCTTTGGAACAAAACTGCATTAAAATAATTTGACTTCCGACTCATCTAAGAAAGATATTAAGGGATATTCTTCGATAAATAGAAAATATATGGAAAGCATTAAATAGGGTCTACCTTGAAATAAATGGCCATATCTTCGTCCAAAATTGCCCCATTTCAATTAAAAAGGTGTTTTTAGAATTCACTCAATCTTTGAAACAAAAATGCATTAAAATAATTTGACTTCCGACTCATCTAAGAAAGATATTAAAAGATATTCTTCGATAAATAGAAAATATATGGAAAGCATTAAATAGGGTCTACCTTGAAATAAATGGCCATATCTTCGTAAAAAATTGCCCCACTTCAATTATAAAGGTGTTTTTAGAATTCTTTGGAACAAAACTGCATTAAAATAATTTGACTTCCGACTCATCCAAGAAAGATATTAAGGGATATTCTTGATTAACAGAAAATATATGGAAAGCATTAAATAGGGTCTACCTTGAAATAAATGGCCATATCTTCGTCAAAAATTGTCCCATTTCAATTATAAAGGTGTTTGTAGAATTCACTCAATCTTTGAAACAAAACTGCATTAAAATAATTTGACTTCCGACTCATCTAAGAAAGATATTAAGGGATATTCTTGATTAACAGAAAATATATGGAAAGCATTAAATAGGGTCTACCTTGAAATAAATGTCCATATCTTCGTCAAAAATTGCCCCCCTTCAATTATAAAGATGTTTTTGGAATTCGCTCGATCTTTGGAACAAAACTGCATTAAAATAATTTGACTTCCGACTCATCTAAGAAAGATATTAAGGGATATTCTTCGAATAATAGAAAATATATTGAAAGCATTAAATAGGGTCTACCTTGAAATAAATGGCCATATCTTCGTCAAAAATTGCCCCATTTCAATTATAAAGGTGTTTTTAGAATTCACTCAATCTTTGGAACAAAACTGCATTAAAATAATTTGACTTCCGACTCATCTAAGAAAGATATTAAGGGATATTCTTCGAATAATAGAAAATATATGGAAAGCATTAAATAGGGTCTACCTTGAAATAAATGGCCATATCTTCGTCAAAAATTGCCCCATTTCAATTATAAAGGTGTTTTTAGAATTCTTTGGAACAAAACTGCATTAAAATAATTTGACTTCCGACTCATCTAAGAAAGATATTAAGGGATATTCTTGATTAACAGAAAATATATGGAAAGCATTAAATAGGGTCTACCTTGAAATAAATGGCCATATCTTCGTCAAAAATTGTCCCATTTCAATTATAAAGGTGTTTTTAGAATTCACTCGATCTTTGGAACAAAACTGCATTAAAATAATTTGACTTCCGACTCATCTAAGAAAGATATTAAGGGATATTCTTCGAATAATAGAAAATATATTGAAAGCATTAAATAGGGTCTACCTTGAAATAAATGGCCATATCTTCGTCAAAAATTGCCCCATTTCAATTATAAAGGTGTTTTTAGAATTCACTCGATCTTTGGAACAAAACTGCATTAAAATAATTTGACTTCCGACTCATCTAAGAAAGATATTAAGGGATATTCTTGATTAACAGAAAATATATGGAAAGCATTAAATAGGGTCTACCTTGAAATAAATGGCCATATCTTCGTCAAAAATTGCCCCCTTTCAATTATAAAGATGTTTTTGGAATTCGCTCGATCTTTGGAACAAAACTGCATTAAAATAATTTGACTTCCGACTCATCTAAGAAAGATATTAAGGGATATTCTTGATTAACAGAAAATATATGGAAAGCATTAAATAGGGTCTACCTTGAAATAAATGGCCATATCTTCGTCAAAAATTGCCCGATTTCAATTATAAAGGTGTTTTTAGAATTCACGCAATCTTTGGAACAAAACTGCATTAAAATAATTTGACTTCCGACTCATCTAAGAAAGATATTAAGGGATATTGTTCGATAAATAGAAAATATATGGAAAGCATTAAATAGGGTCTACCTTGAAATAAATGGCCATATCTTCGTCAAAAATTGCCCCATTTCAATTATAAAGGTGTTTTTAGAATTCTTTGGAACAAAGCTGCATTAAAATAATTTGACTTCCGACTCATCTTAGAAAGATATTAAAAGATATTCTTCGATTAATAGAAAATATAAGGCAAACATTAAATAGGGTCAACCTTGAAATAAATGGCCATATCTTCGTCAAAAATTGTCCCATTTCAATTATAAAGGTGTTTTTAGAATTCACTCAATCTTTGGAACAAAACTGCATTAAAATAATTTGACTTCCGACTCATCTAAGAAAGATATTAAGGGATATTCTTCGATAAATAGAAAATATATGGAAAGCATTAAATAGGGTCTACCTTGAAATAAATGGCCATATCTTCGTCAAAAATTGTCCCATTTCAATTAAAAAGGTGTTTTTAGAATTCACTCGATCTTTGGAACAAAACTGCATTAAAATAATTTGACTTCCGACTCATCTAAGAAAGATATTAAGGGATATTCTTGATTAACAGAAAATATATGGAAAGCATTAAATAGGGTCTACCTTGAAATAAATGGCCATATCTTCGTCAAAAATTGTCACATTTCAATTATAAAGGTGTTTTTAGAATTCACTCAATCTTTGGAACAAAACTGCATTAAAATAATTTGACTTCCGACTCATCTAAGAAAGATATTAAGGGATATTCTTCGATAAATAGAAAATATATGGAAAGCATTAAATAGGGTCTACCTTGAAATAAATGGCCATATCTTCGTCCAAAATTGCCCCATTTCAATTAAAAAGGTGTTTTTAGAATTCACTCGATCTTTGGAACAAAACTGCACTAAAATAATTTGACTTCCGACTCATATAAGAAAGATAGTAAGGGATATTCTTCGATAAATAGAAAATATATGGAAAGCATTAAATAGGCTCTACCTTGAAATAAATGGCCATATCTTCGTCAAAAATTGCCCCATTTCAATTATAAAGGTGTTTTTAGAATTCACTCGATCTTTGGAACAAAACTGCATTAAAATAATTTGACTTCCGACTCATCTAAAAAAGATATTAAGGGATATTCTTCGAATAATAGAAAATATATGGAAAGCATTAAATAGGCTCTACCTTGAAATAAATGGCCATATCTTCGTCAAAAATTGCCCCATTTCAATTATAAAGGTGTTTTTAGAATTCACTCGATCTTTGGAACAAAACTGCACTAAAATAATTTGACTTCCGACTCATCTAAGAAAGATAGTAAGGGATATTCTTCGATAAATAGAAAATATATGGAAAGCATTAAATAGGGTCTACCTTGAAATAAATGGCCATATCTTCGTCAAAAATTGCCCCATTTCAATTATAAAGGTGTTTTTAGAATTCTTTGGAACAAAGCTGCATTAAAATAATTTGACTTCCGACTCATCTAAGAAAGATATTAAGGGATATTCTTGATTAACAGAAAATATATGGAAAGCATTAAATAGGGTCTACCTTGAAATAAATGGCCATATCTTCGTCAAAAATTGCCCCATTTCAATTATAAAGGTGTTTTTAGAATTCACTCGATCTTTGGAACAAAACTGCATTAAAATAATTTGACTTCCGACTCATCTAAGAAAGATATTAAGGGATATTCTTGATTAACAGAAAATATATGGAAAGCATTAAATAGGGTCTACCTTGAAATAAATGGCCATATCTTCGTCAAAAATTGTCCCATTTCAATTATAAAGGTGTTTGTAGAATTCACTCGATCTTTGGAACAAAACTGCATTAAAATAATTTGACTTCCGACTCATCTAAGAAAGATATTAAGGGATATTCTTCGATAAATAGAAAATATATGGAAAGCATTAAATAGGGTCTACCTTGAAATAAATGGCCATATCTTCGTCAAAAATTGCCCCATTTCAATTATAAAGGTGTTTTTAGAATTCTTTGGAACAAAACTGCATTAAAATAATTTGACTTCCGACTCATCTTAGAAAGATATTAAAAGATATTCTTCGATTAATAGAAAATATAAGGCAAACATTAAATAGGGTCTACCTTGAAATAAATGGCCATATCTTTGTCTCAAATTGCTCCATTTCAATTATAAAGGTGTTTTTAGAATTCACTCAATCTTTGGAACAAAACTGCATTAAAATAATTTGACTTCCGACTCATCTAAGAAAGATATTAAGGGATATTCTTCGATAAATAGAAAATATATGGAAAGCATTAAATAGGGTCTACCTTGAAATAAATGGCCATATCTTCGTCAAAAATTGCCCCATTTCAATTATAAAGGTGTTTTTAGAATTCACTCGATCTTTGGAACAAAACTGCATTAAAATAATTTGACTTCCGACTCATCTAAGAAAGATATTAAGGGATATTCTTGATTAACAGAAAATATATGGAAAGCATTAAATAGGGTCTACCTTGAAATAAATGGCCATATCTTCGTCAAAAATTGCCCCCTTTCAATTATAAAGATGTTTTTGGAATTCGCTCGATCTTTGGAACAAAACTGCATTAAAATAATTTGACTTCCGACTCATCTAAGAAAGATATTAAGGGATATTCTTGATTAACAGAAAATATATGGAAAGCATTAAATAGGGTCTACCTTGAAATAAATGGCCATATCTTCGTCAAAAATTGCCCCATTTCAATTATAAAGGTGTTTTTAGAATTCACTCAATCTTTGGAACAAAACTGCATTAAAATAATTTGACTTCCGACTCATCTAAGAAAGATATTAAGGGATATTCTTGATTAACAGAAAATATATGGAAAGCATTAAATAGGCTCTACCTTGAAATAAATGGCCATATCTTCGTCAAAAATTGTCCCATTTCAATTATAAAGGTGTTTTTAGAATTCACTCGATCTTTGGAACAAAACTGCATTAAAATAATTTGACTTCCGACTCATCTAAAAAAGATATTAAGGGATATTCTTCGAATAATAGAAAATATATGGAAAGCATTAAATAGGGTCTACCTTGAAATAAATGGCCATATCTTCGTCAAAAATTGTCCCATTTCAATTAAAAAGGTGTTTTTAGAATTCACTCAATCTTTGGAACAAAACTGCACTAAAATAATTTGACTTCCGACTCATCTAAGAAAGATAGTAAGGGATATTCTTCGAATAATAGAAAATATATGGAAAGCATTAAATAGGGTCTACCTTGAAATAAATGGCCATATCTTCGTCAAAAATTGTCCCATTTCAATTAAAAAGGTGTTTTTAGAATTCACTCGATCTTTGGAACAAAACTGCACTAAAATAATTTGACTTCCGACTCATCTAAGAAAGATAGTAAGGGATATTCTTCGATAAATAGAAAATATATGGAAAGCATTAAATAGGCTCTACCTTGAAATAAATGGCCATATCTTCGTCCAAAATTGCCCCATTTCAATTATAGAGGTGTTTTTAGAATTCACTCGATCTTTGGAACAAAACTGCATTAAAATAATTTGACTTCCGACTCATCTAAGAAAGATATTAAGGGATATTCTTCGAATAATAGAAAATATATGGAAAGCATTAAATAGGGTCTACCTTGAAATAAATGGTTATATCTTCGTCAAAAATTGCCCCATTTCAATTATAAAGGTGTTTTTAGAATTCACTCGATCTTTGGAACAAAACTGCATTAAAATAATTTGACTTCCGACTCATCTAAGAAAGATAATAAGGGATATTCTTCGATAAATAGAAAATATATGGAAAGCATTAAATAGGGTCTACCTTGAAATAAATGGCCATATCTTCGTCAAAAATTGCCCCATTTCAATTATAGAGGTGTTTTTAGAATTCACATGATCTTTGGAACAAAACTGCATTAAAATAATTTGACTTCCGACTCATCTAAGAAAGATATTAAGGGATATTCTTGATTAACAGAAAATATATGGAAAGCATTAAATAGGGTCTACCTTGAAATAAATGGCCATATCTTCGTCAAAAATTGTCCCATTTCAATTATAAAGGTGTTTTTAGAATTCACTCAATCTTTGAAACAAAACTGCATTAAAATAATTTGACTTCCGACTCATCTAAGAAAGATATTAAGGGATATTCTTGATTAACAGAAAATATATGGAAAGCATTAAATAGGGTCTACCTTGAAATAAATGGCCATATCTTCGTCCAAAATTGCCCCATTTCAATTAAAAAGGTGTTTTTAGAATTCACTCGATCTTTGGAACAAAACTGCACTAAAATAATTTGACTTCCGACTCATCTAAGAAAGATATTAAGGGATATTCTTCGATAAATAGAAAATATATGGAAAGCATTAAATAGGCTCTACCTTGAAATAAATGGCCATATCTTCGTCAAAAATTGCCCCATTTCAATTATAAAGGTGTTTTTAGAATTCACTCGATCTTTGAAACAAAACTGCATTAAAATAATTTGACTTCCGACTCATCTAAGAAAGATATTAAGGGATATTCTTCGAATAATAGAAAATATATGGAAAGCATTAAATAGGGTCTACCTTGAAATAAATGGCCATATCTTCGTCAAAAATTGTCCCATTTCAATTATAAAGGTGTTTTTAGAATTCACTTGATCTTTGGAACAAAACTGCATTAAAATAATTTGACTTCCGACTCATCTAAAAAAGATATTAAGGGATATTCTTCGATAAATAGAAAATATATGGAAAGCATTAAATAGGGTCTACCTTGAAATAAATGGCCATATCTTCGTCAAAAATTGCCCCATTTCAATTATAAAGGTGTTTTTAGAATTCACTCGATCTTTGGAACAAAACTGCATTAAAATAATTTGACTTCCGACTCATCTAAGAAAGATATTAAGGGATATTCTTGATTAACAGAAAATATATGGAAAGCATTAAATAGGGTCTACCTTGAAATAAATGGCCATATCTTCGTCAAAAATTGCCCCCTTTCAATTATAAAGATGTTTTTGGAATTCGCTCGATCTTTGGAACAAAACTGCATTAAAATAATTTGACTTCCGACTCATCTAAGAAAGATATTAAGGGATATTCTTGATTAACAGAAAATATATGGAAAGCATTAAATAGGGTCTACCTTGAAATAAATGGCCATATCTTCGTCAAAAATTGCCCCATTTCAATTATAAAGGTGTTTTTAGAATTCACTCAATCTTTGGAACAAAACTGCATTAAAATAATTTGACTTCCGACTCATCTAAGAAAGATATTAAGGGATATTCTTGATTAACAGAAAATATATGGAAAGCATTAAATAGGGTCTACCTTGAAATAAATGGCCATATCTTCGTCAAAAATTGTCCCATTTCAATTATAAAGGTGTTTTTAGAATTCACTCGATCTTTGGAACAAAACTGCATTAAAATAATTTGACTTCCGACTCATCTAAGAAAGATATTAAGGGATATTCTTCGAATAATAGAAAATATATGGAAAGCATTAAATAGGGTCTACCTTGAAATAAATGGCCATATCTTCGTCAAAAATTGTCCCATTTCAATTAAAAAGGTGTTTTTAGAATTCACTCAATCTTTGGAACAAAACTGCACTAAAATAATTTGACTTCCGACTCATCTAAGAAAGATAGTAAGGGATATTCTTCGAATAATAGAAAATATATGGAAAGCATTAAATAGGGTCTACCTTGAAATAAATGGCCATATCTTCGTCAAAAATTGCCCCATTTCAATTAAAAAGGTGTTTTTAGAATTCACTCGATCTTTGGAACAAAACTGCACTAAAATAATTTGACTTCCGACTCATCTAAGAAAGATAGTAAGGGATATTCTTCGATAAATAGAAAATATATGGAAAGCATTAAATAGGCTCTACCTTGAAATAAATGGCCATATCTTCGTCAAAAATTGCCCCATTTCAATTATAAAGGTGTTTTTAGAATTCACTCGATCTTTGGAACAAAACTGCATTAAAATAATTTGACTTCCGACTCATCTAAGAAAGATATTAAGGGATATTCTTCGAATAATAGAAAATATATGGAAAGCATTAAATAGGGTCTACCTTGAAATAAATGGCCATATCTTCGTCAAAAATTGCCCCATTTCAATTATAAAGGTGTTTTTAGAATTCACTCGATCTTTGGAACAAAACTGCATTAAAATAATTTGACTTCCGACTCATCTAAGAAAGATAATAAGGGATATTCTTCGATAAATAGAAAATATATGGAAAGCATTAAATAGGGTCTACCTTGAAATAAATGGCCATATCTTCGTCAAAAATTGCCCCATTTCAATTATAAAGGTGTTTTTAGAATTCACATGATCTTTGGAACAAAACTGCATTAAAATAATTTGACTTCCGACTCATCTAAGAAGATATTAACGGGATATTCTTGATTAACAGAAAATATATGGAAAGCATTAAATAGGGTCTACCTTGAAATAAATGGCCATATTCTTCGTCAAAATTGTCCCATTTCAATTATAAAGGTGTTTTTAGAATTCACTCGATCTTTGGAACAAAACTGCATTAAAATAATTTGACTTCCGACTCATCTAAGAAAGATATTAAGGGATATTCTTGATTAACAGAAAATATATGGAAAGCATTAAATAGGGTCTACCTTGAAATAAATGGCCATATCTTCGTCAAAAATTGCCCCATTTCAATTATAAAGGTGTTTTTAGAATTCACTCGATCTTTGGAACAAAACTGCACTAAAATAATTTGACTTCCGACTCATCTAAGAAAGATAGTAAGGGATATTCTTCGATAAATAGAAAATATATGGAAAGCATTAAATAGGCTCTACCTTGAAATAAATGGCCATATCTTCGTCAAAAATTGCCCCATTTCAATTATAAAGGTGTTTTTAGAATTCACTCGATCTTTGGAACAAAACTGCATTAAAATAATTTGACTTCCGACTCATCTAAGAAAGATATTAAGGGATATTCTTCGAATAATAGAAAATATATGGAAAGCATTAAATAGGGTCTACCTTGAAATAAATGGCCATATCTTCGTCAAAAATTGTCCCATTTCAATTATAAAGGTGTTTTTAGAATTCACTCGATCTTTGGAACAAAACTGCATTAAAATAATTTGACTTCCGACTCATCTAAGAAAGATATTAAGGGATATTCTTGATTAACAGAAAATATATGGAAAGCATTAAATAGGGTCTACCTTGAAATAAATGGCCATATCTTCGTCAAAAATTGTCCCATTTCAATTATAAAGGTGTTTGTAGAATTCACTCGATCTTTGGAACAAAACTGCATTAAAATAATTTGACTTCCGACTCATCTAAGAAAGATATTAAGGGATATTCTTCGATAAATAGAAAATATATGGAAAGCATTAAATAGGGTCTACCTTGAAATAAATGGCCATATCTTCGTCAAAAATTGCCCCATTTCAATTATAAAGGTGTTTTTAGAATTCTTTGGAACAAAGCTGCATTAAAATAATTTGACTTCCGACTCATCTTAGAAAGATATTAAAAGATATTCTTCGATTAATAGAAAATATAAGGCAAACATTAAATAGGGTCTACCTTGAAATAAATGGCCATATCTTTGTCTCAAATTGCTCCATTTCAATTATAAAGGTGTTTTTAGAATTCACTCAATCTTTGGAACAAAACTGCATTAAAATAATTTGACTTCCGACTCATCTAAGAAAGATATTAAGGGATATTCTTCGATAAATAGAAAATATATGGAAAGCATTAAATAGGGTCTACCTTGAAATAAATGGCCATATCTTCGTCAAAAATTGCCCCATTTCAATTATAAAGGTGTTTTTAGAATTCACTCGATCTTTGGAACAAAACTGCATTAAAATAATTTGACTTCCGACTCATCTAAGAAAGATATTAAGGGATATTCTTGATTAACAGAAAATATATGGAAAGCATTAAATAGGGTCTACCTTGAAATAAATGGCCATATCTTCGTCAAAAATTGCCCCCTTTCAATTATAAAGATGTTTTTGGAATTCGCTCGATCTTTGGAACAAAACTGCATTAAAATAATTTGACTTCCGACTCATCTAAGAAAGATATTAAGGGATATTCTTGATTAACAGAAAATATATGGAAAGCATTAAATAGGGTCTACCTTGAAATAAATGGCCATATCTTCGTCAAAAATTGCCCGATTTCAATTATAAAGGTGTTTTTAGAATTCACGCAATCTTTGGAACAAAACTGCATTAAAATAATTTGACTTCCGACTCATCTAAGAAAGATATTAAGGGATATTGTTCGATAAATAGAAAATATATGGAAAGCATTAAATAGGGTCTACCTTGAAATAAATGGCCATATCTTCGTCAAAAATTGCCCCATTTCAATTATAAAGGTGTTTTTAGAATTCTTTGGAACAAAGCTGCATTAAAATAATTTGACTTCCGACTCATCTAAGAAAAGATATTAAAAGATATTCTTCGATTAATAGAAAATATAAGGCAAACATTAAATAGGGTCTACCTTGAAATAAATGGCCATATCTTCGTCAAAAATTGCCCCATTTCAATTATAAAGGTGTTTTTAGAATTCACTCGATCTTTGGAACAAAACTGCATTAAAATAATTTGACTTCCGACTCATCTAAGAAAGATATTAAGGGATATTCTTCGATAAATAGAAAATATATGGAAAGCATTAAATAGGGTCTACCTTGAAATAAATGGCCATATCTTCGTCAAAAATTGTCCCATTTCAATTAAAAAGGTGTTTTTAGAATTCACTCGATCTTTGGAACAAAACTGCACTAAAATAATTTGACTTCCGACTCATCTAAGAAAGATATTAAGGGATATTCTTGATTAACAGAAAATATATGGAAAGCATTAAATAGGGTCTACCTTGAAATAAATGGCCATATCTTCGTCAAAAATTGTCACATTTCAATTATAAAGGTGTTTTTAGAATTCACTCAATCTTTGGAACAAAACTGCATTAAAATAATTTGACTTCCGACTCATCTAAGAAAGATATTAAGGGATATTCTTCGATAAATAGAAAATATATGGAAAGCATTAAATAGGGTCTACCTTGAAATAAATGGCCATATCTTCGTCCAAAATTGCCCCATTTCAATTAAAAAGGTGTTTTTAGAATTCACTCGATCTTTGGAACAAAACTGCACTAAAATAATTTGACTTCCGACTCATATAAGAAAGATAGTAAGGGATATTCTTCGATAAATAGAAAATATATGGAAAGCATTAAATAGGCTCTACCTTGAAATAAATGGCCATATCTTCGTCAAAAATTGCCCCATTTCAATTATAAAGGTGTTTTTAGAATTCACTCGATCTTTGGAACAAAACTGCATTAAAATAATTTGACTTCCGACTCATCTAAAAAAGATATTAAGGGATATTCTTCGAATAATAGAAAATATATGGAAAGCATTAAATAGGGTCTACCTTGAAATAAATGGCCATATCTTCGTCAAAAATTGTCCCATTTCAATTAAAAAGGTGTTTTTAGAATTCACTCAATCTTTGGAACAAAACTGCATTAAAATAATTTGACTTCCGACTCATCTAAGAAAGATATTAAGGGATATTCTTGATTAACAGAAAATATATGGAAAGCATTAAATAGGGTCTACCTTGAAATAAATGGCCATATCTTCGTCAAAAATTGCCCCATTTCAATTATAAAGGTGTTTTTAGAATTCACTCGATCTTTGGAACAAAACTGCATTAAAATAATTTGACTTCCGACTCATCTAAGAAAGATATTAAGGGATATTCTTGATTAACAGAAAATATATGGAAAGCATTAAATAGGGTCTACCTTGAAATAAATGGCCATATCTTCGTCATAAATTGTCCCATTTCAATTATAAAGGTGTTTGTAGAATTCACTCGATCTTTGGAACAAAACTGCATTAAAATAATTTGACTTCCGACTCATCTAAGAAAGATATTAAGGGATATTCTTCGATAAATAGAAAATATATGGAAAGCATTAAATAGGGTCTACGTTGAAATAAATGGCCATATCTTCGTCAAAAATTGCCCCATTTCAATTATAAAGGTGTTTTTAGAATTCTTTGGAACAAAACTGCATTAAAATAATTTGACTTCCGACTCATCTTAGAAAGATATTAAAAGATATTCTTCGATTAATAGAAAATATAAGGCAAACATTAAATAGGGTCTACCTTGAAATAAATGGCCATATCTTTGTCTCAAATTGCTCCATTTCAATTATAAAGGTGTTTTTAGAATTCACTCAATCTTTGGAACAAAACTGCATTAAAATAATTTGACTTCCGACTCATCTAAGAAAGATATTAAGGGATATTCTTCGATAAATAGAAAATATATGGAAAGCATTAAATAGGGTCTACCTTGAAATAAATGGCCATATCTTCGTCAAAAATTGCCCCATTTCAATTATAAAGGTGTTTTTAGAATTCACTCGATCTTTGGAACAAAACTGCATTAAAATAATTTGACTTCCGACTCATCTAAGAAAGATATTAAGGGATATTCTTGATTAACAGAAAATATATGGAAAGCATTAAATAGGGTCTACCTTGAAATAAATGGCCATATCTTCGTCAAAAATTGCCCCCTTTCAATTATAAAGATGTTTTTGGAATTCGCTCGATCTTTGGAACAAAACTGCATTAAAATAATTTGACTTCCGACTCATCTAAGAAAGATATTAAGGGATATTCTTGATTAACAGAAAATATATGGAAAGCATTAAATAGGGTCTACCTTGAAATAAATGGCCATATCTTCGTCAAAAATTGCCCGATTTCAATTATAAAGGTGTTTTTAGAATTCACGCAATCTTTGGAACAAAACTGCATTAAAATAATTTGACTTCCGACTCATCTAAGAAAGATATTAAGGGATATTCTTGATTAACAGAAAATATATGGAAAGCATTAAATAGGGTCTACCTTGAAATAAATGGCCATATCTTCGTCAAAAATTGTCACATTTCAATTATAAAGGTGTTTTTAGAATTCACTCAATCTTTGGAACAAAACTGCATTAAAATAATTTGACTTCCGACTCATCTAAGAAAGATATTAAGGGATATTCTTCGATAAATAGAAAATATATGGAAAGCATTAAATAGGGTCTACCTTGAAATAAATGGCCATATCTTCGTCCAAAATTGCCCCATTTCAATTAAAAAGGTGTTTTTAGAATTCACTCGATCTTTGGAACAAAACTGCACTAAAATAATTTGACTTCCGACTCATATAAGAAAGATAGTAAGGGATATTCTTCGATAAATAGAAAATATATGGAAAGCATTAAATAGGCTCTACCTTGAAATAAATGGCCATATCTTCGTCAAAAATTGCCCCATTTCAATTATAAAGGTGTTTTTAGAATTCACTCGATCTTTGGAACAAAACTGCATTAAAATAATTTGACTTCCGACTCATCTAAAAAAGATATTAAGGGATATTCTTCGAATAATAGAAAATATATGGAAAGCATTAAATAGGGTCTACCTTGAAATAAATGGCCATATCTTCGTCAAAAATTGTCCCATTTCAATTAAAAAGGTGTTTTTAGAATTCACTCAATCTTTGGAACAAAACTGCATTAAAATAATTTGACTTCCGACTCATCTAAGAAAGATATTAAGGGATATTCTTCGATTAACAGAAAATATATGGAAAGCATTAAATAGGGTCTACCTTGAAATAAATGGCCATATCTTCGTCAAAAATTGCCCCATTTCAATTATAAAGGTGTTTTTAGAATTCACTCGATCTTTGGAACAAAACTGCATTAAAATAATTTGACTTCCGACTCATCTAAGAAAGATATTAAGGGATATTCTTGATTAACAGAAAATATATGGAAAGCATTAAATAGGGTCTACCTTGAAATAAATGGCCATATCTTCGTCAAAAATTGTCCCATTTCAATTATAAAGGTGTTTGTAGAATTCACTCGATCTTTGGAACAAAACTGCATTAAAATAATTTGACTTCCGACTCATCTAAGAAAGATATTAAGGGATATTCTTCGATAAATAGAAAATATATGGAAAGCATTAAATAGGGTCTACCTTGAAATAAATGGCCATATCTTCGTCAAAAATTGCCCCATTTCAATTATAAAGGTGTTTTTAGAATTCTTTGGAACAAAACTGCATTAAAATAATTTGACTTCCGACTCATCTTAGAAAGATATTAAAAGATATTCTTCGATTAATAGAAAATATAAGGCAAACATTAAATAGGGTCTACCTTGAAATAAATGGCCATATCTTTGTCTCAAATTGCTCCATTTCAATTATAAAGGTGTTTTTAGAATTCACTCAATCTTTGGAACAAAACTGCATTAAAATAATTTGACTTCCGACTCATCTAAGAAAGATATTAAGGGATATTCTTCGATAAATAGAAAATATATGGAAAGCATTAAATAGGGTCTACCTTGAAATAAATGGCCATATCTTCGTCAAAAATTGCCCCATTTCAATTATAAAGGTGTTTTTAGAATTCACTCGATCTTTGGAACAAAACTGCATTAAAATAATTTGACTTCCGACTCATCTAAGAAAGATATTAAGGGATATTCTTGATTAACAGAAAATATATGGAAAGCATTAAATAGGGTCTACCTTGAAATAAATGGCCATATCTTCGTCAAAAATTGCCCCCTTTCAATTATAAAGATGTTTTTGGAATTCGCTCGATCTTTGGAACAAAACTGCATTAAAATAATTTGACTTCCGACTCATCTAAGAAAGATATTAAGGGATATTCTTGATTAACAGAAAATATATGGAAAGCATTAAATAGGGTCTACCTTGAAATAAATGGCCATATCTTCGTCAAAAATTGCCCGATTTCAATTATAAAGGTGTTTTTAGAATTCACGCAATCTTTGGAACAAAACTGCATTAAAATAATTTGACTTCCGACTCATCTAAGAAAGATATTAAGGGATATTGTTCGATAAATAGAAAATATATGGAAAGCATTAAATAGGGTCTACCTTGAAATAAATGGCCATATCTTCGTCAAAAATTGTCCCATTTCAATTAAAAAGGTGTTTTTAGAATTCACTCGATCTTTGGAACAAAACTGCATTAAAATAATTTGACTTCCGACTCATCTAAGAAAGATAGTAAGGGATATTCTTCGAATAATAGAAAATATATGGAAAGCATTAAATAGGGTCTACCTTGAAATAAATGGCCATATCTTCGTCAAAAATTGTCCCATTTCAATTAAAAAGGTGTTTTTAGAATTCACTCGATCTTTGGAACAAAACTGCACTAAAATAATTTGACTTCCGACTCATCTAAGAAAGATAGTAAGGGATATTCTTCGATAAATAGAAAATATATGGAAAGCATTAAATAGGGTCTACCTTGAAATAAATGGCCATATCTTCGTCAAAAATTGCCCCATTTCAATTATAAAGGTGTTTTTAGAATTCACTCGATCTTTGGAACAAAACTGCATTAAAATAATTTGACTTCCGACTCATCTAAGAAAGATATTAAGGGATATTCTTCGAATAATAGAAAATATATGGAAAGCATTAAATAGGGTCTACCTTGAAATAAATGGCCATATCTTCGTCAAAAATTGCCCCATTTCAATTATAAAGGTGTTTTTAGAATTCACTCGATCTTTGGAACAAAACTGCATTAAAATAATTTGACTTCCGACTCATCTAAGAAAGATAATAAGGGATATTCTTCGATAAATAGAAAATATATGGAAAGCATTAAATAGGGTCTACCTTGAAATAAATGGCCATATCTTCGTCAAAAATTGCCCCATTTCAATTATAAAGGTGTTTTTAGAATTCACTTGATCTTTGGAACAAAACTGCATTAAAATAATTTGACTTCCGACTCATCTAAGAAAGATATTAAGGGATATTCTTCGATTAACAGAAAATATATGGAAAGCATTAAATAGGGTCTACCTTGAAATAAATGGCCATATCTTCGTCAAAAATTGTCCCATTTCAATTATAAAGGTGTTTTTAGAATTCACTCAATCTTTGAAACAAAACTGCATTAAAATAATTTGACTTCCGACTCATCTAAGAAAGATATTAAGGGATATTCTTCGATTAATAGAAAATATATGGAAAGCATTAAATAGGGTCTACCTTGAAATAAATGGCCATATCTTCGTCAAAAATTGCCCCATTTCAATTATAAAGGTGTTTTTAGAATTCACTCGATCTTTGGAACAAAACTGCATTAAAATAATTTGACTTCCGACTCATCTAAGAAAGATATTAAGGGATATTCTTCGATAAATAGAAAATATATGGAAAGCATTAAATAGGGTCTACCTTGAAATAAATGGCCATATCTTCGTCAAAAATTGCCCCATTTCAATTATAAAGGTGTTTTTAGAATTCACTCGATCTTTGGAACAAAACTGCATTAAAATAATTTGACTTCCGACTCATCTAAGAAAGATATTAAGGGATATTCTTCGATAAATAGAAAATATATGGAAAGCATTAAATAGGGTCTACCTTGAAATAAATGGCCATATCTTCGTCAAAAATTGCCCCATTTCAATTATAAAGGTGTTTTTAGAATTCACATCGATCTTTGGAACAAAACTGCATTAAAATAATTTGACTTCCGACTCATCTAAGAAAGATATTAAGGGATATTCTTCGATTAACAGAAAATATATGGAAAGCATTAAATAGGGTCTACCTTGAAATAAATGGCCATATCTTCGTCAAAAATTGCCCCATTTCAATTATAAAGGTGTTTTTAGAATTCACTCAATCTTTGAAAAAAAACTGCATTAAAATAATTTGACTTCCGACTCATCTAAGAAAGATATTAAGGGATATTCTTCGATTAATAGAAAATATATGGAAAGCATTAAATAGGGTCTACCTTGAAATAAATGGCCATATCTTCGTCAAAAATTGCCCCATTTCAATTATAAAGGTGTTTTTAGAATTCACTCAATCTTTGGAACAAAACTGCATTAAAATAATTTGACTTCCGACTCATCTAAGAAAGATATTAAGGGATATTCTTCGATAAATAGAAAATATATGGAAAGCATTAAATAGGGTCTACCTTGAAATAAATGGCCATATCTTCGTCAAAAATTGCCCCATTTCAATTATAAAGGTGTTTTTAGAATTCACTCGATCTTTGGAACAAAACTGCATTAAAATAATTCGACTTCCGACTCATCTAAGAAAGATATTAAGGGATATTGTTCGATAAATAGAAAATATATGGAAAGCATTAAATAGGGTCTACCTTGAAATAAATGGCCATATCTTCGTCAAAAATTGCCCCATTTCAATTATAAAGGTGTTTTTAGAATTCACTCGATCTTTGGAACAAAACTGCATTAAAATAATTTGACTTCCGACTCATCTAAGAAAGATATTAAGGGATATTCTTCGAATAATAGAAAATATATGGAAAGCATTAAATAGGGTCTACCTTGAAATAAATGGCCATATCTTCGTCAAAAATTGCCCCATTTCAATTATAAAGGTGTTTTTAGAATTCACTCGATCTTTGGAACAAAACTGCATTAAAATAATTTGACTTCCGACTCATCTAAGAAAGATATTAAGGGATATTCTTCGATTAACAGAAAATATATGGAAAGCATTAAATAGGGTCTACCTTGAAATAAATGGCCATATCTTCGTCAAAAATTGCCCCATTTCAATTAAAAAGTTGTTTTTAGAATTCACTCGATCTTTGGAACAAAACTGCATTAAAATAATTTGACTTCCGACTCATCTAAGAAAGATATTAAGGGATATTCTTGATTAACAGAAAATATATGGAAAGCATTAAATAGGGTCTACCTTGAAATAAATGGCCATATCTTCGTCAAAAATTGCCCCATTTCAATTATAAAGGTGTTTTTAGAATTCACTCGATCTTTGGAACAAAACTGCATTAAAATAATTTGACTTCCGACTCATCTAAGAAAGATAATAAGGGATATTCTTCGATAAATAGAAGATATATGGAAAGCATTAAATAGGGTCTACCTTGAAATAAATGGCCATATCTTCGTCAAAAATTGCCCCATTTCAATTATAAAGGTGTTTTTAGAATTCACTCAATCTTTGGAACAAAACTGCATTAAAATAATTTGACTTCCGACTCATCTAAGAAAGATATTAAGGGATATTCTTGATTAACAGAAAATATATGGAAAGCATTAAATAGGGTCTACCTTGAAATAAATGGCCATATCTTCGTCAAAAATTGTCACATTTCAATTATAAAGGTGTTTTTAGAATTCACTCAATCTTTGGAACAAAACTGCATTAAAATAATTTGACTTCCGACTCATCTAAGAAAGATATTAAGGGATATTCTTCGATAAATAGAAAATATATGGAAAGCATTAAATAGGGTCTACCTTGAAATAAATGGCCATATCTTCGTCAAAAATTGCCCCATTTCAATTAAAAAGGTGTTTTTAGAATTCACTCGATCTTTGGAACAAAACTGCACTAAAATAATTTGACTTCCGACTCATATAAGAAAGATAGTAAGGGATATTCTTCGATAAATAGAAAATATATGGAAAGCATTAAATAGGCTCTACCTTGAAATAAATGGCCATATCTTCGTCAAAAATTGCCCCATTTCAATTATAAAGGTGTTTTTAGAATTCACTCGATCTTTGGAACAAAACTGCATTAAAATAATTTGACTTCCGACTCATCTAAAAAAGATATTAAGGGATATTCTTCGAATAAATAGAAAATATATGGAAAGCATTAAATAGGGTCTACCTTGAAATAAATGGCCATATCTTCGTCAAAAATGGTCCCATTTCAATTAAAAAGGTGTTTTTAGAATTCACTCAATCTTTGGAACAAAACTGCATTAAAATAATTTGACTTCCGACTCATCTAAGAAAGATATTAAGGGATATTCTTCGATTAACAGAAAATATATGGAAAGCATTAAATAGGGTCTACCTTGAAATAAATGGCCATATCTTCGTCAAAAATTGCCCCATTTCAATTATAAAGGTGTTTTTAGAATTCACTCAATCTTTGGAACAAAACTGCATTAAAATAATTTGACTTCCGACTCATCTAAGAAAGATATTAAGGGATATTCTTCGATTAACAGAAAATATATGGAAAGCATTAAATAGGGTCTACCTTGAAATAAATGGCCATATCTTCGTCAAAAATTGTCCCATTTCAATTATAAAGGTGTTTTTAGAATTCACTCGATCTTTGGAACAAAACTGCATTAAAATAATTTGACTTCCGACTCATCTAAGAAAGATATTAAGGGATATTCTTCGATAAATAGAAAATATATGGAAAGCATTAAATAGGGTCTACCTTGAAATAAATGGCCATATCTTCGTCAAAAATTGCCCCATTTCAATTATAAAGGTGTTTTTAGAATTCACTCGATCTTTGGAACAAAACTGCATTAAAATAATTTGACTTCCGACTCATCTAAGAAAGATATTAAGAGATATTCTTCGATTAATAGAAAATATATGGAAAGCATTAAATAGGGTCTACCTTGAAATAAATGGCCATATCTTCGTCAAAAATTGCTCCATTTCAATTATAAAGGTGTTTTTAGAATTCACTCGATCTTTGGAACAAAACTGCATTAAAATAATTTGACTTCCGACTCATCTAAGAAAGATATTAAGGGATATTCTTCGATAAATAGAAAATATATGGAAAGCATTAAATAGGGTCTACCTTGAAATAAATGGCCATATCTTCGTCAAAAATTGCCCCATTTCAATTATAAAGGTGTTTTTAGAATTCACTCGATCTTTGAAACAAAACTGCATTAAAATAATTTGACTTCCGACTCATCTAAGAAAGATATTAAGGGATATTCTTCGATTAACAGAAAATATATGGAAAGCATTAAATAGGGTCTACCTTGAAATAAATGGCCATATCTTCGTCAAAAATTGCCCCCTTTCAATTATAAAGATGTTTTTAGAATTCGCTCGATCTTTGGAACAAAACTGCATTAAAATAATTTGATTTCCGACTCATCTAAGAAAGATATTAAGGGATATTCTTGATTAACAGAAAAT
The DNA here is from genome assembly GCF_018153295.1 of Drosophila grimshawi. Lineage (NCBI taxonomy): Eukaryota > Metazoa > Arthropoda > Insecta > Diptera > Drosophilidae > Drosophila > Drosophila grimshawi. The sequence goes on along the minus strand of NW_025062895.1, from coordinate 38,088 downwards.
ATATGGAAAGCATTAAATAGGGTCTACCTTGAAATAAATGGCCATATCTTCGTCAAAAATTGCCCGATTTCAATTATAAAGGTGTTTTTAGAATTCACGCAATCTTTGGAACAAAACTGCATTAAAATAATTTGACTTCCGACTCATCTAAGAAAGATATTAAGGGATATTGTTCGATAAATAGAAAATATATGGAAAGCATTAAATAGGGTCTACCTTGAAATAAATGGCCATATCTTCGTCAAAAATTGTCCCATTTCAATTAAAAAGGTGTTTTTAGAATTCACTTGATCTTTGAAACAAAACTGCACTAAAATAATTTGACTTCCGACTCATCTAAGAAAGATATTAAGGGATATTCTTCGAATAATAGAAAATATATGGAAAGCATTAAATAGGGTCAACCTTGAAATAAATGGCCATATCTTCGTCAAAAATTGTCCCATTTCAATTAAAAAGGTGTTTTTAGAATTCACTCGATCTTTGGAACAAAACTGCACTAAAATAATTTGACTTCCGACTCATCTAAGAAAGATAGTAAGGGATATTCTTCGATAAATAGAAAATATATGGAAAGCATTAAATAGGCTCTACCTTGAAATAAATGGCCATATCTTCGTCAAAAATTGCCCCATTTCAATTATAAAGGTGTTTTTAGAATTCGCTTGATCTTTGGAACAAAACTGCATTAAAATAATTTGACTTCCGACTCATCTAAGAAAGATATTAAGGGATATTCTTCGAATAATAGAAAATATATGGAAAGCATTAAATAGGGTCTACCTTGAAATAAATGGCCATATCTTCGTCAAAAATTGCCCCATTTCAATTATAAAGGTGTTTTTAGAATTCACTCGATCTTTGGAACAAAACTGCATTAAAATAATTTGACTTCCGACTCATCTAAGAAAGATAATAAGGGATATTCTTCGATAAATAGAAAATATATGGAAAGCATTAAATAGGGTCTACCTTGAAATAAATGGCCATATCTTCGTCAAAAATTGCCCCATTTCAATTATAAAGGTGTTTTTAGAATTCACATGATCTTTGGAACAAAACTGCATTAAAATAATTTGACTTCCGACTCATCTAAGAAAGATATTAAGGGATATTCTTGATTAACAGAAAATATATGGAAAGCATTAAATAGGGTCTACCTTGAAATAAATGGCCATATCTTCGTCAAAAATTGTCCCATTTCAATTATAAAGGTGTTTTTAGAATTCACTCAATCTTTGAAACAAAACTGCATTAAAATAATTTGACTTCCGACTCATCTAAGAAAGATATTAAGGGATATTCTTGATTAACAGAAAATATATGGAAAGCATTAAATAGGGTCTACCTTGAAATAAATGGCCATATCTTCGTCAAAAATTGCCCCATTTCAATTATAAAGGTGTTTTTAGAATTCACTCGATCTTTGGAACAAAACTGCATTAAAATAATTTGACTTCCGACTCATCTAAGAAAGATAATAAGGGATATTCTTCGATAAATAGAAAATATATGGAAAGCATTAAATAGGGTCTACCTTGAAATAAATGGCCATATCTTCGTCCAAAATTGCCCCATTTCAATTATAAAGGAGTTTTTAGAATTCACTCGATCTTTGAAACAAAACTGCATTAAAATAGTTCGACTTTCGACTCATCTAAGAAAGATATTAAGGGATATTCTTCGATAAATAGAAAATATATGGAAAGCATTAAATAGGGTCTACCTTGAAATAAATGGCCATATCTTCGTCAAAAATTGCCCCATTTCAATTATAAAGGTGTTTTTAGAATTCACTCGATCTTTGGAACAAAACTGCATTAAAATAATTTGACTTCCGACTCATCTAAGAAAGATATTAAGGGATATTCTTCGAATAATAGAAAATATATTGAAAGCATTAAATAGGGTCTACCTTGAAATAAATGGCCATATCTTCGTCAAAAATTGCCCCATTTCAATTATAAAGGTGTTTTTAGAATTCACTCAATCTTTGGAACAAAACTGCATTAAAATAATTTGACTTCCGACTCATCTAAGAAAGATATTAAAAGATATTCTTCGATTAATAGAAATTATAAGGCAAACATTAAATAGGGTCTACCTTGAAATAAATGGCCATACCTTCGTCAAAAATTGTCCCATTTCAGTTATAAAGGTGTTTTTAGAATTCACTCAATCTTTGGAACAAAACTGCATTAAAATAATTTGACTTCCGACTCATCTAAGAAAGATATTAAGGGATATTCTTGATTAACAGAAAATATATGGAAAGCATTAAATAGGGTCTACCTTGAAATAAATGGCCATATCTTCGTCAAAAATTGCTCCATTTCAATTATAAAGGTGTTTTTAGAATTCACTCGATCTTTGGAACAAAACTGCATTAAAATAATTTGACTTCCGACTCATCTAAGAAAGATATTAAGGGATATTCTTGATTAACAGAAAATATATGGAAAGCATTAAATAGGGTCTACCTTGAAATAAATGGCCATATCTTCGTCAAAAATTGTCCCATTTCAATTAAAAAGTTGTTTTAAGAATTCACTCAATCTGTGGAACAAAACTGCATTAAAATAATTTGACTTCCGACTCATCTAAGAAAGATATTAAGGGATATTCTTGATTAACAGAAAATATATGGAAAGCATTAAATAGGGTCTACCTTGAAATAAATGGCCATATCTTCGTCAAAAATTGCCCCATTTCAATTATAAAGGTGTTTTTAGAATTCACTCGATCTTTGGAACAAAACTGCATTAAAATAATTTGACTTCCGACTCATCTAAGAAAGATAATAAGGGATATTCTTCGATAAATAGAAGATATATGGAAAGCATTAAATAGGGTCTACCTTGAAATAAATGGCCATATCTTCGTCAAAAATTGTCCCATTTCAATTATAAAGGTGTTTTTAGAATTCACTCAATCTTTGGAACAAAACTGCATTAAAATAATTTGACTTCCGACTCATCTAAGAAAGATATTAAGGGATATTCTTGATTAACAGAAAATATATGGAAAGCATTAAATAGGGTCTACCTTGAAATAAATGGCCATATCTTCGTCAAAAATTGTCACATTTCAATTATAAAGGTGTTTTTAGAATTCACTCAATCTTTGGAACAAAACTGCATTAAAATAATTTGACTTCCGACTCATCTAAGAAAGATATTAAGGGATATTCTTCGATAAATAGAAAATATATGGAAAGCATTAAATAGGGTCTACCTTGAAATAAATGGCCATATCTTCGTCCAAAATTGCCCCATTTCAATTAAAAAGGTGTTTTTAGAATTCACTCGATCTTTGGAACAAAACTGCACTAAAATATTTTGACTTCCGACTCATATAAGAAAGATAGTAAGGGATATTCTTCGATAAATAGAAAATATATGGAAAGCATTAAATAGGCTCTACCTTGAAATAAATGGCCATATCTTCGTCAAAAATTGCCCCATTTCAATTATAAAGGTGTTTTTAGAATTCACTCGATCTTTGGAACAAAACTGCATTAAAATAATTTGACTTCCGACTCATCTAAAAAAGATATTAAGGGATATTCTTCGAATAATAGAAAATATATGGAAAGCATTAAATAGGGTCTACCTTGAAATAAATGGCCATATCTTCGTCAAAAATTGTCCCATTTCAATTAAAAAGGTGTTTTTAGAATTCACTCAATCTTTGGAACAAAACTGCATTAAAATAATTTGACTTCCGACTCATCTAAGAAAGATATTAAGGGATATTCTTGATTAACAGAAAATATATGGAAAGCATTAAATAGGGTCTACCTTGAAATAAATGGCCATATCTTCGTCAAAAATTGCCCCATTTCAATTATATAGGTGTTTTTAGAATTCACTCGATCTTTGGAACAAAACTGCATTAAAATAATTTGACTTCCGACTCATCTAAGAAAGATAATAAGGGATATTCTTCGATAAATAGAAAATATATGGAAAGCATTAAATAGGGTCTACCTTGAAATAAATGGCCATATCTTCGTCAAAAATTGCCCCATTTCAATTATAAAGGAGTTTTTAGAATTCACTTAATCTTTGAAACAAAACTGCATTAAAATAGTTCGACTTTCGACTCATCTAAGAAAGATATTAAGGGATATTCTTCGATAAATAGAAAATATATGGAAAGCATTAAATAGGCTCTACCTTGAAATAAATGGCCATATCTTCGTCAAAAATTGCCCCATTTCAATTATAAAGGTGTTTTTAGAATTCGCTCGATCTTTGGAATAAAACTGCATTAAAATAATTTGACTTCCGACTCATCTAAGAAAGATATTAAGGGATATTCTTGATTAACAGAAAATATATGGAAAGCATTAAATAGGCTCTACCTTGAAATAAATGGCCATATCTTCGTCAAAAATTGCCCCATTTCAATTATAAAGGTGTTTTTAGAATTCACTTAATCTTTGAAACAAAACTGCATTAAAATAATTTGACTTCCGACTCATCTAAGAAAAGATATTAAAAGATATTCTTCGATTAATAGAAAATATAAGGCAAACATTAAATAGGGTCAACCTTGAAATAAATGGCCATATCTTTGTCTCAAATTGCCCCATTTCAATTATAAAGGTGTTTTTAGAATTCACTCGACCTTTGGAACAAAACTGCATTAAAATAATTTGACTTCCGACTCATCTAAGAAAGATATTAAGGGATATTCTTCGAATAATAGAAAATATATTGAAAGCATTAAATACGGTCTACCTTGAAATAAATGGCCATATCTTCGTCAAAAATTGCCCCATTTCAATTATAAAGGTGTTTTTAGAATTCGCTCGATCTTTGGAACAAAACTGCATTAAAATAATTTGACTTCCGACTCATCTAAGAAAGATATTAAGGGATATTCTTCGAATAATAGAAAATATATGGAAAGCATTAAATAGGGTCTACCTTGAAATAAATGGCCATATCTTCGTCAAAAATTGCCCCATTTCAATTCTAAAGGTGTTTTTAGAATTCACTCAATCTTTGGAAAAAAACTGCATTAAAATAATTTGACTTCCGACTCATCTAAGAAAGATATTAAAAGATATTCTTCGATTAATAGAAAATATAAGGCAAACATTAAATAGGGTCTACCTTGAAATAAATGGCCATATCTTCGTCAAAAATTGTCCCATTTCAATTAAAAAGGTGTTTTTAGAATTCACTCAATCTTTGGAACAAAACTGCATTAAAATAATTTGACTTCCGACTCATCTAAGAAAGATATTAAGGGATATTCTTGATTAACAGAAAATATATGGAAAGCATTAAATAGGGTCTACCTTGAAATAAATGGCCATATCTTCGTCAAAAATTGCCCCATTTCAATTATAAAGGTGTTTTTAGAATTCACTCGATCTTTGGAACAAAACTGCATTAAAATAATTTGACTTCCGACTCACCTAAGAAAGATAATAAGGGATATTCTTCGATAAATAGAAAATATATGGAAAGCATTAAATAGGGTCTACCTTGAAATAAATGGCCATATCTTCGTCAAAAATTGTCCCATTTCAATTAAAAAGGTGTTTTTAGAATTCACTCAATCTTTGGAACAAAACTGCATTAAAATAATTTGACTTCCGACTCATCTAAGAAAGATATTAAGGGATATTCTTGATTAACAGAAAATATATGGAAAGCATTAAATAGGGTCTACCTTGAAATAAATGGCCATATCTTCGTCAAAAATTGTCACATTTCAATTATAAAGGTGTTTTTAGAATTCACTCAATCTTTGGAACAAAACTGCATTAAAATAATTTGACTTCCGACTCATCTAAGAAAGATATTAAGGGATATTCTTCGATAAATAGAAAATATATGGAAAGCATTAAATAGGGTCTACCTTGAAATAAATGGCCATATCTTCGTCCAAAATTGCCCCATTTCAATTAAAAAGGTGTTTTTAGAATTCACTCGATCTTTGGAACAAAACTGCACTAAAATAATTTGACTTCCGACTCATCTAAGAAAGATAGTAAGGGATATTCTTCGATAAATAGAAAATATATGGAAAGCATTAAATAGGCTCTACCTTGAAATAAATGGCCATATCTTCGTCAAAAATTGCCCCATTTCAATTATAAAGGTGTTTTTAGAATTCACTCGATCTTTGGAACAAAACTGCATTAAAATAATTTGACTTCCGACTCATCTAAGAAAGATATTAAGGGATATTCTTGATTAACAGAAAATATATGGAAAGCATTAAATAGGGTCTACCTTGAAATAAATGGCCATATCTTCGTCAAAAATTGTCCCATTTCAATTAAAAAGGTGTTTTTAGAATTCACTCAATCTTTGGAACAAAACTGCATTAAAATAATTTGACTTCCGACTCATCTAGGAAAGATATTAAGGGATATTCTTGATTAACAGAAAATATATGGAAAGCATTAAATAGGGTCTACCTTGAAATAAATGGCCATATCTTCGTCAAAAATTGCCCCATTTCAATTATAAAGGTGTTTTTAGAATTCACTCGATCTTTGGAACAAAACTGCATTAAAATAATTTGACTTCCGACTCATCTAAGAAAGATAATAAGGGATATTCTTCGATAAATAGAAAATATATGGAAAGCATTAAATAGGGTCTACCTTGAAATAAATGGCCATATCTTCGTCCAAAATTGCCCCATTTCAATTATAAAGGAGTTTTTAGAATTCACTCGATCTTTGGAACAAAACTGCATTAAAATAATTCGACTTTCGACTCATCTAAGAAAGATATTAAGGGATATTCTTCGATAAATAGAAAATATATGGAAAGCATTAAATAGGCTCTACCTTGAAATAAATGGCCATATCTTCGTCAAAAATTGCCCCATTTCAATTATAAAGGTGTTTTTAGAATTCACTTAATCTTTGAAACAAAACTGCATTAAAATAATTTGACTTCCGACTCATCTAAGAAAGATATTAAGGGATATTCTTCGAATAATAGAAAATATATGGAAAGCATTAAATAGGGTCTACCTTGAAATAAATGGCCATATCTTCGTCAAAAATTGCCCCATTTCAATTATAAAGGTGTTTTTAGAATTCACTCAATCTTTGGAACAAAACTGCATTAAAATAATTTGACTTCCGACTCATCTAAGAAAGATATTAAAAGATATTCTTCGATTAATAGAAAATATAAGGCAAACATTAAATAGGGTCTACCTTGAAATAAATGGCCATATCTTCGTCAAAAATTGCCCCATTTCAATTATAAAGGTGTTTTTAGAATTCACTCGATCTTTGGAACAAAACTGCATTAAAATAATTTGACTTCCGACTCATCTAAGAAAGATAATAAGGGATATTCTTCGATAAATAGAAAATATATGGAAAGCATTAAATAGGGTCTACCTTGAAATAAATGGCCATATCTTCGTCAAAAATTGCCCCATTTCAATTAAAAAGGTGTTTTTAGAATTCACTCGATCTTTGGAAAAAAACTGCATTAAAATAATTTGACTTCCGACTCATCTAGGAAAGATATTAAGGGATATTCTTGATTAACAGAAAATATATGGAAAGCATTAAATAGGGTCTACCTTGAAATAAATGGCCATATCTTCGTCAAAAATTGCCCCATTTCAATTATAAAGGTGTTTTTAGAATTCACTCGATCTTTGGAACAAAACTGCATTAAAATAATTTGACTTCCGACTCATCTAAGAAAGATAATAAGGGATATTCTTCGATAAATAGAAAATATATGGAAAGCATTAAATAGGGTCTACCTTGAAATAAATGGCCATATCTTCGTCCAAAATTGCCCCATTTCAATTATAAAGGAGTTTTTAGAATTCACTCGATCTTTGGAACAAAACTGCATTAAAATAATTTGACTTCCGACTCATCTAAGAAAGATATTAAGGGATATTCTTCGATAAATAGAAAATATATGGAAAGCATTAAATAGGCTCTACCTTGAAATAAATGGCCATATCTTCGTCAAAAATTGCCCCATTTCAATTATAAAGGTGTTTTTAGAATTCACTTAATCTTTGAAACAAAACTGCATTAAAATAATTTGACTTCCGACTCATCTAAGAAAGATATTAAGGGATATTCTTCGAATAATAGAAAATATATGGAAAGCATTAAATAGGGTCTACCTTGAAATAAATGGCCATATCTTCGTCAAAAATTGCCCCATTTCAATTATAAAGGTGTTTTTAGAATTCACTCAATCTTTGGAAAAAAATTGCATTAAAATAATTTAACTTCCGACTCATCTAAGAAAGATATTAAAAGATATTCTTCGATTAATAGAAAATATAAGGCAAACATTAAATAGGGTCTACCTTGAAATAAATGGCCATATCTTCGTCAAAAATTGCCCCATTTCAATTATAAAGGTGTTTTTAGAATTCACTCGACCTTTGGAACAAAACTGCATTAAAATAATTTGACTTCCGACTCATCTAAGAAAGATATTAAGGGATAATCTTCGATAAATAGAAAATATATGGAAAGCATTAAATAGGGTCTACCTTGAAATAAATGGCCATATCTTCGTCAAAAATTGCCCCCTTTCAATTATAAAGGTGTTTTTAGAATTCGCTCGATCTTTGGAACAAAACTGCATTAAAATAATTTGACTTCCGACTCATCTAAGAAAGATATTAAGGGATATTCTTGATTAACAGAAAATATATGGAAAGCATTAAATAGGGTCTACCTTGAAATAAATGGCCATATCTTCGTAAAAAATTGCCCCATTTCAATTATAAAGGTGTTTTTAGAATTCACTTGATCTTTGGAACAAAACTGCATTAAAATAATTTGACTTCCGACTCATCTAAGAAAGATATTAAGGGATATTCTTCGATAAATAGAAAATATATGGAAAGCATTAAATAGGGTCTACCTTGAAATAAATGGCCATATCTTCGTCCAAAATTGCCCCATTTCAATTATAAAGGTGTTTTTAGAATTCACACAATCTTAGGAACAAAACTGCATTAAAATAATTTGACTTTCAACTCAGCTAAGAAAGATATTAAGGGATATTCTTGATTAATAGAAAATATATGGAAAGCATTAAATAGGGTCTACCTTACAATAAATGGCCATATCTTCGTCAAAAATTGCCCCATTTCAATTATAAAGGTGTTTTTAGAATTCAATCGATCTTTGGAACAAAACTGCATTAAAATAGTTCAACTTTCGACTCATCTAAGAAAGATATTAAGGGATATTCTTCGATAAATAGAAAATATATGGAAAGCATTAAATAGGCTCTACCTTGAAATAAATGGCCATATCTTCGTCAAAAATTGCCCCATTTCAATTATAAAGGTGTTTTTAGAATTCACTCGATCTTTGGAACAAAACTGCATTAAAATAATTTGACTTCCGACTCATCTAAGAAAGATAATAAGGGATATTCTTCGATAAATAGAAAATATATGGAAAGCATTAAATAGGGTCTACCTTGAAATAAATGGCCATATCTTCGTCAAAAATGCCCCATTTCAATTATAAAGGTGTTTTTAGAATTCACTCGATCTTTGAAACAAACCTGCATTAAAATAATTTGACTTTCGACTCATCTAAGAAAGATATTAAGGGATATTCTTCGATTAATAGAAAATATAAGCCAAACATTAAATAGGGTCAACCTTGAAATAAATGGCCATATCTTCGTCAAAAATTGCCCCATTTCAATTATAAAGGTGTTTTTAGAATTCGCTCGATCTTTGGAACAAAACTGCATTAAAATAATTTGACTTCCGACTCATCTAAAAAAGATATTAAGGGATATTCTTTGATTAACAGAAAATATATGGAAAGCATTAAATAGGGTCTACCTTGAAATAAATGGCCATATCTTCGTAAAAAATTGCCATATTTCAAATATAGAGGTGTTTTTAGAATTCACTCGATCTTTGGAACAAAACTGCATTAAAATAATTTGACTTCCGACTCATCTAAGAAAGATATTAAGGGATATTCTTCGATAAATAGAAAATATATGGAAAGCATTAAATAGGGTCTACCTTGAAATAAATGGCCATATCTTCGTCCAAAATTGCCCCATTTCAATTATAAAGGTGTTTTTAGAATTCACACAATCTTAGGAACAAAACTGCATTAAAATAATTTGACTTTCAACTCAGCTAAGAAAGATATTAAGGGATATTCTTGATTAATAGAAAATATATGGAAAGCATTAAATAGGCTCTACCTTGAAATAAATGGCCATATCTTCGTCAAAAATTGCCCCATTTCAATTATAAAGGTGTTTTTAGAATTCAATCGATCTTTGGAACAAAACTGCATTAAAATAGTTCGACTTTCGACTCATCTAAGAAAGATATTAAGGGATATTCTTCGATAAATAGAAAATATATGGAAAGCATTAAATAGGCTCTACCTTGAAATAAATGGCCATATCTTCGTCCAAAATTGCCCCATTTCAATTATAAAGGTGTTTTTAGAATTCACTCGATCTTTGGAACAAAACTGCATTAAAATAATTTGACTTCCGACTCATCTAAGAAAGATAATAAGGGATATTCTTCGATAAATAGAAAATATATGGAAAGCATTAAATAGGGTCTACCTTGAAATAAATGGCCATATCTTCGTCAAAAATTGTCCCATTTCAATTAAAAAGGTGTTTTTAGAATTCACTCAATCTTTGGAACAAAACTGCATTAAAATAATTTGACTTCCGACTCATCTAAGAAAGATATTAAGGGATATTCTTGATTAACAGAAAATATATGGAAAGCATTAAATAGGGTCTACCTTGAAATAAATGGCCATATCTTCGTCAAAAATTGTCACATTTCAATTATAAAGGTGTTTTTAGAATTCACTCAATCTTTGGAACAAAACTGCATTAAAATAATTTGACTTCCGACTCATCTAAGAAAGATATTAAGGGATATTCTTCGATAAATAGAAAATATATGGAAAGCATTAAATAGGGTCTGCCTTGAAATAAATGGCCATATCTTCGTCCAAAATTGCCCCATTTCAATTAAAAAGGTGTTTTTAGAATTCACTCGATCTTTGGAACAAAACTGCACTAAAATAATTTGACTTCCGACTCATCTAAGAAAGATAGTAAGGGATATTCTTCGATAAATAGAAAATATATGGAAAGCATTAAATAGGCTCTACCTTGAAATAAATGGCCATATCTTCGTCAAAAATTGCCCCATTTCAATTATAAAGGTGTTTTTAGAATTCACTCAATCTTTGGAACAAAACTGCATTAAAATAATTTGACTTCCGACTCATCTAAGAAAGATATTAAGGGATATTCTTGATTAACAGAAAATATATGGAAAGCATTAAATAGGGTCTACCTTGAAATAAATGGCCATATCTTCGTCAAAAATTGCCCCATTTCAATTAAAAAGGTGTTTTTAGAATTCACTCAATCTTTGGAACAAAACTGCATTAAAATAATTTGACTTCCGACTCATCTAAGAAAGATATTAAGGGATATTCTTGATTAACAGAAAATATATGGAAAGCATTAAATAGGGTCTACCTTGAAATAAATGGCCATATCTTCGTCAAAAATTGCCCCATTTCAATTATAAAGGTGTTTTTAGAATTCACTCGATCTTTGGAACAAAACTGCATTAAAATAATTTGACTTCCGACTCATCTAAGAAAGATAATAAGGGATATTCTTCGATAAATAGAAAATATATGGAAAGCATTAAATAGGGTCTACCTTGAAATAAATGGCCATATCTTCGTCAAAAATTGCCCCATTTCAATTATAAAGGTGTTTTTAGAATTCACTCAATCTTTGGAACAAAACTGCATTAAAATAATTTGACTTCCGACTCATCTAAGAAAGATATTAAAAGATATTCTTCGATTAATAGAAATTATAAGGCAAACATTAAATAGGGTCTACCTTGAAATAAATGGCCATACCTTCGTCAAAAATTGTCCCATTTCAGTTATAAAGGTGTTTTTAGAATTCACTCAATCTTTGGAACAAAACTGCATTAAAATAATTTGACTTCCGACTCATCTAAGAAAGATAATAAGGGATATTCTTCGATAAATAGAAAATATATGGAAAGCATTAAATAGGGTCTACCTTGAAATAAATGGCCATATCTTCGTCAAAAATTGCCCCATTTCAATTATAAAGGTGTTTTTAGAATTCACTCGATCTTTGGAACAAAACTGCATTAAAATAATTTGACTTCCGACTCATCTAAGAAAGATAATAAGGGATATTCTTCGATAAATAGAAAATATATGGAAAGCATTAAATAGGGTCTACCTTGAAATAAATGGCCATATCTTCGTCAAAAATTGTCCCATTTCAATTAAAAAGGTGTTTTTAGAATTCGCTCAATCTTTGGAACAAAACTGCATTAAAATAATTTGACTTCCGACTCATCTAGGAAAGATATTAAGGGATATTCTTGATTAACAGAAAATATATGGAAAGCATTAAATAGGGTCTACCTTGAAATAAATGGCCATATCTTCGTCAAAAATTGCCCCATTTCAATTATAAAGGTGTTTTTAGAATTCACTCGATCTTTGGAACAAAACTGCATTAAAATAATTTGACTTCCGACTCATCTAAGAAAGATAATAAGGGATATTCTTCGATAAATAGAAAATATATGGAAAGCATTAAATAGGGTCTACCTTGAAATAAATGGCCATATCTTCGTCCAAAATTGCCCCATTTCAATTATAAAGGAGTTTTTAGAATTCACTCGATCTTTGGAACAAAACTGCATTAAAATAGTTCGACTTTCGACTCATCTAAGAAAGATATTAAGGGATATTCTTGATAAATAGAAAATATATGGAAAGCATTAAATAGGCTCTACCTTGAAATAAATGGCCATATCTTCGTCAAAAATTGCCCCATTTCAATTGTAAAGGTGTTTTTAGAATTCACTTAATCTTTGAAACAAAACTGCATTAAAATAATTTGACTTCCGACTCATCTAAGAAAGATATTAAGGGATATTCTTCGAATAATAGAAAATATATGGAAAGCATTAAATAGGGTCTACCTTGAAATAAATGGCCATATCTTCGTCAAAAATTGCCCCATTTCAATTATAAAGGTGTTTTTAGAATTCACTCAATCTTTGGAAAAAAATTGCATTAAAATAATTTAACTTCCGACTCATCTAAGAAAGATATTAAAAGATATTCTTCGATTAATAGAAAATATAAGGCAAACATTAAATAGGGTCTACCTTGAAATAAATGGCCATATCTTCGTCAAAAATTGCCCCATTTCAATTATAAAGGTGTTTTTAGAATTCACTCGACCTTTGGAACAAAACTGCATTAAAATAATTTGACTTCCGACTCATCTAAGAAAGATATTAAGGGATAATCTTCGATAAATAGAAAATATATGGAAAGCATTAAATAGGGTCTACCTTGAAATAAATGGCCATATCTTCGTCAAAAATTGCCCCCTTTCAATTATAAAGGTGTTTTTAGAATTCGCTCGATCTTTGGAACAAAACTGCATTAAAATAATTTGACTTCCGACTCATCTAAGAAAGATATTAAGGGATATTCTTGATTAACAGAAAATATATGGAAAGCATTAAATAGGGTCTACCTTGAAATAAATGGCCATATCTTCGTAAAAAATTGCCCCATTTCAATTATAAAGGAGTTTTTAGAATTCACTCGATCTTTGGAAAAAAACTGCATTAAAATAATTTGACTTCCGACTCATCTAAGAAAGATATTAAAAGATATTCTTCGATTAATAGAAAATATAAGGCAAACATTAAATAGGGTCTACCTTGAAATAAATGGCCATATCTTCGTCAAAAATTGCCCCATTTCAATTATAAAGGTGTTTTTAGAATTCACTCGATCTTTGGAACAAAACTGCATTAAAATAATTTGACTTCCGACTCATCTAAGAAAGATAATAAGGGATATTCTTCGATAAATAGAAAATATATGGAAAGCATTAAATAGGGTCTACCTTGAAATAAATGGCCATATCTTCGTCAAAAATTGCCCCATTTCAATTATAAAGGTGTTTTTAGAATTCACTCAATCTTTGAAACAAAACTGCATTAAAATAATTTGACTTCCGACTCATCTAAGAAAGATAATAAGGGATATTCTTCGATAAATAGAAAATATATGGAAAGCATTAAATAGGGTCTACCTTGAAATAAATGGCCATATCTTCGTCAAAAATTGTCCCATTTCAATTAAAAAGGTGTTTTTAGAATTCGCTCAATCTTTGGAACAAAACTGCATTAAAATAATTTGACTTCCGACTCATCTAGGAAAGATATTAAGGGATATTCTTGATTAACAGAAAATATATGGAAAGCATTAAATAGGGTCTACCTTGAAATAAATGGCCATATCTTCGTCAAAAATTGCCCCATTTCAATTATAAAGGTGTTTTTAGAATTCACTCGATCTTTGGAACAAAACTGCATTAAAATAATTTGACTTCCGACTCATCTAAGAAAGATAATAAGGGATATTCTTCGATAAATAGAAAATATATGGAAAGCATTAAATAGGGTCTACCTTGAAATAAATGGCCATATCTTCGTCCAAAATTGCCCCATTTCAATTATAAAGGAGTTTTTAGAATTCACTCGATCTTTGGAACAAAACTGCATTAAAATAGTTCGACTTTCGACTCATCTAAGAAAGATATTAAGGGATATTCTTCGATAAATAGAAAATATATGGAAAGCATTAAATAGGCTCTACCTTGAAATAAATGGCCATATCTTCGTCAAAAATTGCCCCATTTCAATTGTAAAGGTGTTTTTAGAATTCACTTAATCTTTGAAACAAAACTGCATTAAAATAATTTGACTTCCGACTCATCTAAGAAAGATATTAAGGGATATTCTTCGAATAATAGAAAATATATGGAAAGCATTAAATAGGGTCTACCTTGAAATAAATGGCCATATCTTCGTCAAAAATTGCCCCATTTCAATTATAAAGGTGTTTTTAGAATTCACTCAATCTTTGGAAAAAAATTGCATTAAAATAATTTAACTTCCGACTCATCTAAGAAAGATATTAAAAGATATTCTTCGATTAATAGAAAATATAAGGCAAACATTAAATAGGGTCTACCTTGAAATAAATGGCCATATCTTCGTCAAAAATTGCCCCATTTCAATTATAAAGGTGTTTTTAGAATTCACTCGATCTTTGAAACAAAACTGCATTAAAATAATTTGACTTCCGACTCATCTAAGAAAGATATTAAGGGATAATCTTCGATAAATAGAAAATATATGGAAAGCATTAAATGGGGTCTACCTTGAAATAAATTGCCATATCTTCGTCAAAAATTGCCCCCTTTCAATTATAAAGGTGTTTTTAGAATTCGCTCGATCTTTGGAACAAAACTGCATTAAAATAATTTGACTTCCGACTCATCTAAGAAAGATATTAAGGGATATTCTTGATTAACAGAAAATATATGGAAAGCATTAAATAGGGTCTACCTTGAAATAAATGGCCATATCTTCGTAAAAAAATTGCCCCATTTCAATTATAAAGGAGTTTTTAGAATTCACTCGATCTTTGGAAAAAAACTGCATTAAAATAATTTGACTTCCGACTCATCTAAGAAAGATATTAAAAGATATTCTTCGATTAATAGAAAATATAAGGCAAACATTAAATAGGGTCTACCTTGAAATAAATGGCCATATCTTCGTAAAAAATTGCCCCATTTCAATTATAAAGGAGTTTTTAGAATTCACTCGATCTTTGGAAAAAAACTGCATTAAAATAATTTGACTTCCGACTCATCTAAGAAAGATATTAAAAGATATTCTTCGATTAATAGAAAATATAAGGCAAACATTAAATAGGGTCTACCTTGAAATAAATGGCCATATCTTCGTCAAAAATTGCCCCATTTCAATTATAAAGGTGTTTTTAGAATTCACTCGATCTTTGGAACAAAACTGCATTAAAATAATTTGACTTCCGACTCATCTAAGAAAGATAATAAGGGATATTCTTCGATAAATAGAAAATATATGGAAAGCATTAAATAGGGTCTACCTTGAAATAAATGGCCATATCTTCGTCAAAAATTGCCCCATTTCAATTATAAAGGTGTTTTTAGAATTCACTCAATCTTTGAAACAAAACTGCATTAAAATAATTTGACTTCCGACTCATCTAAGAAAGATAATAAGGGATATTCTTCGATAAATAGAAAATATATGGAAAGCATTAAATAGGGTCTACCTTGAAATAAATGGCCATATCTTCGTCAAAAATTGTCCCATTTCAATTAAAAAGGTGTTTTTAGAATTCGCTCAATCTTTGGAACAAAACTGCATTAAAATAATTTGACTTCCGACTCATCTAGGAAAGATATTAAGGGATATTCTTGATTAACAGAAAATATATGGAAAGCATTAAATAGGGTCTACCTTGAAATAAATGGCCATATCTTCGTCAAAAATTGCCCCATTTCAATTATAAAGGTGTTTTTAGAATTCACTCGATCTTTGGAACAAAACTGCATTAAAATAATTTGACTTCCGACTCATCTAAGAAAGATAATAAGGGATATTCTTCGATAAATAGAAAATATATGGAAAGCATTAAATAGGGTCTACCTTGAAATAAATGGCCATATCTTCGTCCAAAATTGCCCCATTTCAATTATAAAGGAGTTTTTAGAATTCACTCGATCTTTGGAACAAAACTGCATTAAAATAATTTGACTTCCGACTCATCTGAGAAAGATATTAAGGGATATTGTTGATTAACAGAAAATATATGGAAAGCATTAAATAGGCTCTACCTTGAAATAAATGGCCATATCTTCGTCAAAAATTGCCCCATTTCAATTGTAAAGGTGTTTTTAGAATTCACTTAATCTTTGAAACAAAACTGCATTAAAATAATTTGACTTCCGACTCATCTAAGAAAGATATTAAGGGATATTCTTCGAATAATAGAAAATATATGGAAAGCATTAAATAGGGTCTACCTTGAAATAAATGGCCATATCTTCGTCAAAAATTGCCCCATTTCAATTATAAAGGTGTTTTTAGAATTCACTCAATCTTTGGAAAAAAATTGCATTAAAATAATTTAACTTCCGACTCATCTAAGAAAGATATTAAGAGATATTCTTCGATTAATAGAAAATATAAGGCAAACATTAAATAGGGTCTACCTTGAAATAAATGGCCATATCTTCGTCAAAAATTGCCCCATTTCAATTATAAAGGTGTTTTTAGAATTCACTCGACCTTTGGAACAAAACTGCATTAAAATAATTTGACTTCCGACTCATCTAAGAAAGATATTAAGGGATAATCTTCGATAAATAGAAAATATATGGAAAGCATTAAATAGGGTCTACCTTGAAATAAATGGCCATATCTTCGTCAAAAATTGCCCCCTTTCAATTATAAAGGTGTTTTTAGAATTCGCTCGATCTTTGGAACAAAACTGCATTAAAATAATTTGACTTCCGACTCATCTAAGAAAGATATTAAGGGATATTCTTGATTAACAGAAAATATATGGAAAGCATTAAATAGGGTCTACCTTGAAATAAATGGCCATATCTTCGTAAAAAATTGCCCCATTTCAATTATAAAGGAGTTTTTAGAATTCACTCGATCTTTGGAAAAAAACTGCATTAAAATAATTTGACTTCCGACTCATCTAAGAAAGATATTAAAAGATATTCTTCGATTAATAGAAAATATAAGGCAAACATTAAATAGGGTCTACCTTGAAATAAATGGCCATATCTTCGTAAAAAATTGCCCCATTTCAATTATAAAGGAGTTTTTAGAATTCACTCGATCTTTGGAAAAAAACTGCATTAAAATAATTTGACTTCCGACTCATCTAAGAAAGATATTAAAAGATATTCTTCGATTAATAGAAAATATATAGAAAGCATTAAATGGGGTCAACCTTGAAATAAATGGCCATATCTTCGTCAAAAATTGCCCCATTTCAATTATAAAGGTGTTTTTAGAATTCACTCGATCTTTGGAACAAAACTGCATTAAAATAATTTGACTTCCGACTCATCTAAGAAAGATAATAAGGGATATTCTTCGATAAATAGAAAATATATGGAAAGCATTAAATAGGGTCTACCTTGAAATAAATGGCCATATCTTCGTCAAAAATTGCCCCATTTCAATTATAAAGGTGTTTTTAGAATTCACTCAATCTTTGGAACAAAACTGCATTAAAATAATTTGACTTCCGACTCATCTAAGAAAGATATTTAAAGATATTCGTCGATTAATAGAAAATATAAGCCAAACATTTATTATTATTAGGGGGGAAGCTGCACCGCGACCTATTTGATCTATTGTGCCCCCCTTCTGAGCCTATAGCTCTTCCATCAGCCCCAACTCCCTTACGAACGTGAGGATCTTTGTTGGGTTGAGGTCTACTATGTCTTTATAATTCAAAACATGCGCACCTAGGATGCTGCTTCTTTTTCTAATTAAGGCGACACATTCTACCAGGATGTGCATCGAGGATTCCTCCTCTCTTTCACAAAACCTGCAGAGATCGCTACTATATATACCCAATTTTGTCAGGTGACTCCTTAGTCTACAGTGTCCTGTCAATAGACCGGTAAGTATCCTAAGGTTGTTCTTTCCCATGGTTATAATCTGTTTAAAACGTACAAGATTATAACCACCAAGGAGGCATCTGGCTTGTCGGAGTCCTACTGCCTCTGACCAGCTCTGATGCCGTCTCTGTCTCTCCTCGTTTCTAAGTTCCAGTCGTATAGTGTGTCTCCCTATGCCACAATACGGTTCTGGTCCTGTTAGGGGCCTTTCTGCCCCCATTCTTGCTTGCTTGTCAGCCGCCTCGTTTCCCGCTATGTCCCTGTGACCCGGGACCCATCGTAGGGTGAGCCTGTTGTGAGTCCCGAGCAGGTCTAGCTTTGAACGAACTTCATGGATAGTTACGTAGTATG
Source organism: Drosophila grimshawi (assembly GCF_018153295.1). Taxonomy (NCBI): domain Eukaryota; kingdom Metazoa; phylum Arthropoda; class Insecta; order Diptera; family Drosophilidae; genus Drosophila; species Drosophila grimshawi. The sequence continues at coordinate 19,102 of NW_025062895.1, read as the reverse complement.
TAGATGTCCGCACATATCCCTATCGCACACACCTCAGTCTGAAATATGCTGGTGTGCCCACTTCAATGCCGGTGCCCTGATTCGTGAGTGATCCATCGGTGTACCATTTTATGGTGTGCGGTTTCATGGGATGGACTTCATCCAGAGTTGTCCATTCCCTTTTACTACTCATACGAACTGTGAAATTTCGCTCGAATATGTATTCGGCTACCATTTCGTCCCTAGGTTGCGTCAGTAGGGGTAGTTCGTTTGAAAGGAGTTGGGCATCTTTGTGGCTTAGGATATGGTTGCCCCCAACTCCTTCTGCTGATATCCTGAGAAGCGTGGCTTCCTACTTAAGCCTTATGATATGGTGGAGTGGTGTGAGCTCCATTAACGGTTCAAGGGCCATTGTTGGGCAGGTGCGCATAGCTCCTGTCATACATACGCAGGCCATTCTTTGCAACTTTTGTAGTTGTTTCTTCACGGTGATCATCCGCGCCCTGTCACCCCATGCAACCACCCCATTGGTTAACATGGGTCTTACTACCATCAGGTACAGCCATCTTAATATTTTTGGTGATGTTCCCCATGATTTGCCGGCAATACTACGACATGCATAAAGCGCCCTGGAGCACTTTAATATCGTGTTTTGCACATGGGTGCCAAAGTTAAGTCTGCTGTCAAAAGTGACTCCCAGGTATTTGACCTCCCTACTTGTTTCTAGTAGGGTCCCTGAGAGCCATATTTGTCTCATCCTCTGTAACTTATGTCGTCTAGTAAAGGGGACGATGACTGTTTTCGTAGGGTTTAGGTTGAGTCCAACCTCCCTACACCAGTCATACGTTATCCTTATCCCTGACTGGACTATGTCACAGAGTGATTCTTCAAATTTGCCTCGCGCTATGATAACAATGTCATCGGCATAACCTTGACATTGAATACCACTGTTGGCAAGTCTGTTTAGTAGTTCGTCTACTAACAGACTCCAGAGTAGCGGAGACAACACCCCCCACTTGGGGACAGCCTTTGGTGGTTAGGACTGTAGCAGTGCCATTATCCATCTGCTGGTGGTATGGTCCAGGCCTCTTCTTTCAAGAGTAGCATTGATTGCATCGTGCGATGTGTTATCAAAGGCACCTTCTATATCTAAGAAGGCGCACAGTGCTACTTCCTTATTATCAATTGCCGCACTCAAAGTACGTCGCAGCTGATAAAGTGCTGTGTCCGTGGACCTGCCTACTCTGTATGCATGCTGCGTTGGGTGCAGCGGCCTTTGCTTAAGCAAAGTGCTTCTGATTTTATAGTCCACCAGCTTTTCCAACGTTTTCAGTAAAAACGATGTTAAGCTGATGGGTCTGAAGGACTTTGGGGCTGGTAATGTCTTTCTTCCCTGCCTTGGGGATGAAGACTACCCTAGCTCTTCTCCATGCGCCCGGTATGTATCCGAGGGCTAGGCTACTTACTAATGCTTTCCTAATACGGGAGAGAAGTATTTCCTGTCCCGTTTGAAGGAAGGCTGGCGATATGCCGTCCATTCCAGGGGACTTATAGGGTTGGAATGTTCCAACTGCCCAATTAAGTCTCTCCCTTGAGACGACTGGGCATGCGCCAAGTCGACAGTTGACGGCCTGTATCTACTTTCCCTCTCGATAGCCTCTTCCTGCAGGGGTGTACTTCCTGGGAAGTGTGTCTCGAAGAGTAATGCTAGTTTCTGCAGATCAGTGCTCGTAAAGGAGTTATCCCCACGCTTCAGTGCTAAGTTCGCATCAGGCGCTCGTTTCGCCAGTACTCTATGGAGCCTGGCGCCTTCGCTTGTGCTAACTATGCCTTCGCAGAAGTTTCTGTAATTCTTCCGTTTGGCCTTCCTTATCTCCTTATTATAGGAGGTCAGGCTCTCACGGTACTGCTCCCATATTCCGTCCCCCTTTGCCTTATTGAAGAGGCGACGTGTGGTCACGCGCAGCCTTTCTAGGCTGTCGTTCCTCCATGGGGCATCTTTTTCCATGTACTTTTTTCCCTACCGGGCAGTTATCCTCAAATGCCTTGGTTATGCATTTATTGAGGTAACCAATAGCCCTGTCAAGCTCTAGCGGCCTTCTGGGATTACCAGACAGCCCGTTGGCTAGGGAAAGTCCTAGGGTCGACTTGTACCCTTCCCAGTTGGTTTTTCTAGGGTTGCGACTTTGTGTGCTACTATCCGTATTTAATTTTAAGTTAAATAGGATAGTCCTATGATCAGACATGGATTCCTCTTGGGAAACATGCCAGTCCCTAAGGTGAGGCTTTAGGGACCGATTGATCAGGGTGATGTCTAGCACCTCTTCCCTGATCCTGGTGACAAATGTCGGTGTAGATCCGACATTACCTAGTTCTAGATTATATTTGAAAATAAAATCAGTTAGGCACTCACCCCTTAGATTGATGTCACTGCTGCCCCATATAGTATGGTGCGCATTGGCATCGCATCCGATGAGCACCGGCATCTTCTCTTTTCTGCAGTACTCCACCAGCTTCTCGATCTCTGGTGGCGGGCAGGGTGCATCCCCTGCGAAGTATGCGGATACGATAACCATAGAGACCGCGCTGCCCTTGGTGTAAACCAGTAAGGGAACGCAGTCTCTAGTCAGGAATTCTGAAAGGATAGTAAAGTTAATACTTTTCCTTACCATGATACAAGCTCTGGGTGCTGGATCTCTCCGATCCCAGATTACCTTTGAGTCGACTGTGAACAGGCCCTTGATGCCATCGTTCACCCACGGCTCCTGTACCAGGGCCAGCCCAAGGTGTTTGTTGGTAAACATCCTTGCTAAGACCGCCGAGGCTGCCTTAGCTCGGTGGATGTTTACCTAGGCTAGCCCTGTGTTGATGACATTTGACATCTACTTTTGGGGAGGCTCCAGCTGACACGGTGAATGGGGCCTGGAGCAGTCCCCGTCACCGCTGCTCGTCATAGTGACGTCAGCTTCAGCTGCATCCTGCAGCTCCTCCTCCAGCTCCTGCGAGGACAGGGGGATATCGTCGTCCCCCAGCATCTCCGCCTGGCAGAGCGTCGCATCTGCCAGTTCTTCGTCATCTGCGAGGTCCTCCGACGGGTCGGTGGGCTGCGCAGTCGGACTGCCCTGCTCCGGGGCAGGAGTGTCCGATGTGGTGGTGTTGCCCACCGAGACATCCTCTCTGCCCGTTGGAGCAAGTTGGGGCCTTTCTGCAGTCTTCTTTTTCTTCAGTTCGCTTACGGGGATGGTCCCATAACGGAAGAAGACCTGGTGCCCCTTCTCCACAATAACATTCTTGGATAGTTCATCTATCCCGATCACCAGGAGGGCTCCTCCACCCTCGTTCCTCCTGGAGATCACCTTCCAGGTGTCGGTCTCGATCCTGTTCTGGTTCCTCAGCAGAGCCAACAGGGATTCGGTAGACCGAGCTGCACTCCTGGGGCAGAACAGCGTGATGCAGTGGGGCGACGGTATGTCGTCCCCCACCTTGCACTCAAGGGGCACGCCCTTCCACGACTGTAGCCTCGAAGTTGCAATCCTTAGCCAATCGGCTGAGGTCTCATCGGTGCATTCAATTACCAGGAATCCAACCCGGAAGTGAATGCCCACGAATGAGACCGCGACATCTCCATCAGACGCAATGACTTCGTCAATGATGGCCTCTTCCAACACAGATAAATCTCCGTGACTGAGCATGACCCTTGGGAAGCCCACGGGCAACACAGCCACCTTTACCTTTTTTGCCATGTCTGCATAGGACAGGCGAGGCTCGGTGGGTGTCGGCGAGCTGGGCTTCGTGGCCGCTGCACGCGATGTGCTTGGGCGCAGGTCCAGATTACCTGCCCCATTGTTCTTCAGCACCTTTGCCGCTGCCGAGCCGCGGGCAGCGCCCACAACCCCCGGGCACATCCTCTTGGGGGTGGCCACCGGAGGTGTGAGACTGCTGCTCCGCCTTTTCGAGGCTGGCGCGGGTGCTGCAACCTCCTCCCTGGGCTCTTTGGCCTTTTTCAGGGCTTCATCGGGGTTGAGTCCCTGCTGGAGGTACCGGAGGTACCACTTGACCCTTGAACCGCAGAGATTTCTCCGATTCGGGTCATCCAGCCCACCGGGTTGACCCCTTGGTGGCAGGAGCTCTCCCTTCCTCTTTGGGCGCTGAGCGCCTTGCCTCGCGCTGTTCGGTGTTGGGTGCGGTGGTCTGCGTGTACCAGCCATCGGTCTCCCATGCCTCACAGCCGGAGTTTCTCGTGCCCGTGGCACTCTCCTATTTGTTGCTGGAGCAGCACGGTGTGGAGGATTGTCTACCACACGCAAGGGTCGTTCTCCGTCAGGGATATGACCCTCTAATTGTCTTGCGACAAGTTCCGCAGGGAGATCCTGCGATATCTTTATATATTGTAACTTTTCCATGGAATCCCACGAGCTGCGGAGAAGTAAGTGTCCGCCCGGGCAGAGATCCGCAATACCCGGGTAAGGCTGAATTAGAACAGACGGTCGCCATTTGCCTGAGCTCACCGTTAAAGACTGGGCTAGTTTTGATCCGGGCCCCCAGCCAGGCTGACTCTCGGCACGGTTCGAATAACGCCTTAGTCCGGCCCGGAGTGAGATGAGGGGGTAGGATGTGGTAGGTAGTTTTGTGGGGAGACAGGGGGATGTGTGAGGCTATACTTTAGAAGGCGGCGACACAAGCGCCTTGTCGGTGCGATCGGCATAATCGCACCCGCTGTTTGTCCGGGACTGCTTATTTACGAAAAGTATCGTATTATTCGCACCTAACCTCCCCGAGGGGAGGCCGTTCGCTATCCGCAACCCGCGACCCGCCTGGTGGCCTCAGCTCAGCCCCATCCGAACCATCCCACAAGTTCTCAGACCAGGAAGCCAAACATTAAATAGGGTCAACCTTGAAATAAATGGCCATATCTTTGTCTCAAATTGCCCCATTTCAAATATAAAGGTGTTTTTAGAATTCACTCAATATTTGGAACAAAACTGCATTAAAATAATTTGATTTCCGACTCATCTAAGAAAGATATTAAGGGATATTCTTGATTAACAGAAAATATATGGAAATCATTAAATAGGGTCTACCTTGAAATAAATGGCCATATCTTCGTCAAAAATTACCCCATATCAATTATAAAGGTGTTTTTAGAATTCACTCAATCTTTGAAACAAAACTGCATTAAAATAATTTGACTTCCGACTCATCTAAGAAAGATATTAAAAGATATTCTTCGATTAATAGAAAATATAAGGCAAACATTAAATAGGGTCAACCTTGAAATAAATGGCCATATCTTTGTCTCAAATTGCCCCATTTCAATTATAAAGGTGTTTTTAGAATTCACTCAATCTTTGGAACAAAACTGCATTAAAATAATTTGACTTCCGACTCATCTAAGAAAGATATTAAGGGATATTCTTCGATAAATAGAAAATATATGGAAAGCATTAAATAGGGTCTACCTTGAAATAAATGGCCATATCTTCGTCAAAAATTGCCCCCTTTCAATTATAAAGATGTTTTTAGAATTCGCTCGATCTTTGGAACAAAACTGCATTAAAATAATTTGACTTCCGACTCATCTAAGAAAGATATTAAGGGATATTCTTGATTAACAGAAAATATATGGAAAGCATTAAATAGGGTCTACCTTGAAATAAATGGCCATATCTTCGTCAAAAATTGCCCCATTTCAATTATAAAGGTGTTTTTGGAATTCTTTGGAACAAAACTGCATTAAAATAATTTGACTTCCGACTCATCTAAGAAAGATATTAAGGGATATTCTTCGATAAATAGAAAATATATGGAAAGCATTAAATAGGGTCTACCTTGAAATAAATGGCCATATCTTCGTAAAAACTTGCCCCATTTCAATTATAAAGGTGTTTTTAGAATTCACGCAATCTTTGGAACAAAACTGCATTAAAATAATTTGACTTCCGACTCATCTAAGAAAGATATTAAGGGATAATCTTCGATAAATAGAAAATATATGGAAAGCATTAAATAGGGTCTACCTTGAAATAAATGGCCATATCTTCGTCAAAAATTGCCCCCTTTCAATTATAAAGGTGTTTTTAGAATTCGCTCGATCTTTCAACCAAAACAACATTAAAATAATTTGACTTCCGACTCATCTAAGAAAGATATTAAGGGATATTCTTCGATAAATAGAAAATATATGGAAAGCATTAAATAGGGTCTACCTTGAAATAAATGGCCATATCTTCGTCCAAAATTGCTTCATTTCAATTATAAAGGTGTTTTTAGAATTCACTCGATCTTTGGAACAAAACTGCATTAAAATAATTTGACTTCCGACTCATCTAAGAAAGATATTAAGAGATATTCTTCGATTAATAGAAAATATATGGCAAACATTAAATAGGGTCAACCTTGAAATAAATGGCCATATCTTTGTCAAAAATTGCCCCATTTCAATTATAAAGGTGTTTTTAGAATTCACTTGATCTTTGGAACAAAACTGCATTAAAATAATTTGACTTCCGACTCATCTAAGAACGATATTAAGGGATATTTGTGATTAACAGAAAATATATGGAAAGCATTAAATAGGGTCTACCTTGAAATAAATGGCCATATCTTCGTCCAAAATTGCCCCATTTCAATTATAAAGATGTTTTTAGAATTCGCTCGATCTTTGGAACAAAACTGCATTAAAATAGTTCGACTTTCGACTCATCTAAGAAAGATATTAAGGGATATTCTTCGATAAATAGAAAATATATGGAAAGCATTAAATAGGGTCTACCTTGAAATAAATGGCCATATCTTCGTCAAAAATTGCCCCATTTCAATTATAAAGGTGTTTTTAGAATTCACTCGATCTTTGGAACAAAACTGCATTAAAATAATTTGACTTCCGACTCATCTAAGAAAGATAATAAGGGATATTCTTCGATAAATAGAAAATATATGGAAAGCATTAAATAGGGTCTACCTTGAAATAAATGGCCATATCTTCGTCAAAAATTGTCCCATTTCAATTAAAAAGGTGTTTTTAGAATTCACTCAATCTTTGGAACAAAACTGCATTAAAATAATTTGACTTCCGACTCATCTAAGAAAGATATTAAGGGATATTCTTGATTAACAGAAAATATATGGAAAGCATTAAATAGGGTCTACCTTGAAATAAATGGCCATATCTTCGTCAAAAATTGTCCCATTTCAATTAAAAAGGTGTTTTTAGAATTCACTCGATCTTTGGAACAAAACTGCATTAAAATAATTTGACTTCCGACTCATCTAAGAAAGATATTAAGGGATATTCTTGATTAACAGAAAATATATGGAAAGCATTAAATAGGGTCTACCTTGAAATAAATGGCCATATCTTCGTCAAAAATTGTCACATTTCAATTATAAAGGTGTTTTTAGAATTCACTCAATCTTTGGAACAAAACTGCATTAAAATAATTTGACTTCCGACTCATCTAAGAAAGATATTAAGGGATATTCTTCGATAAATAGAAAATATATGGAAAGCATTAAATAGGGTCTACCTTGAAATAAATGGCCATATCTTCGTCCAAAATTGCCCCATTTCAATTAAAAAGGTGTTTTTAGAATTCACTCGATCTTTGGAACAAAACTGCACTAAAATAATTTGACTTCCGACTCATCTAAGAAAGATAGTAAGGGATATTCTTCGATAAATAGAAAATATATGGAAAGCATTAAATAGGCTCTACCTTGAAATAAATGGCCATATCTTCGTCAAAAATTGTCCCATTTCAATTAAAAAGGTGTTTTTAGAATTCACTCAATCTTTGGAACAAAACTGCATTAAAATAATTTGACTTCCGACTCATCTAGGAAAGATATTAAGGGATATTCTTGATTAACAGAAAATATATGGAAAGCATTAAATAGGGTCTACCTTGAAATAAATGGCCATATCTTCGTCAAAAATTGCCCCATTTCAATTATAAAGGTGTTTTTAGAATTCACTCGATCTTTGGAACAAAACTGCATTAAAATAATTTGACTTCCGACTCATCTAAGAAAGATAATAAGGGATATTCTTCGATAAATAGAAAATATATGGAAAGCATTAAATAGGGTCTACCTTGAAATAAATGGCCATATCTTCGTCCAAAATTGCCCCATTTCAATTATAAAGGAGTTTTTAGAATTCACTTAATCTTTGAAACAAAACTGCATTAAAATAGTTCGACTTTCGACTCATCTAAGAAAGATATTAAGGGATATTCTTCGATAAATAGAAAATATATGGAAAGCATTAAATAGGGTCTACCTTGAAATAAATGGCCATATCTTCGTCAAAAATTGCCCCATTTCAATTATAAAGGTGTTTTTAGAATTCACTTAATCTTTGAAACAAAACTGCATTAAAATAATTTGACTTCCGACTCATCTAAGAAAGATATTAAGGGATATTCTTCGAATAATAGAAAATATATGGAAAGCATTAAATAGGGTCTACCTTGAAATAAATGGCCATATCTTCGTCAAAAATTGCCCCATTTCAATTATAAAGGTGTTTTTAGAATTCACTCAATCTTTGGAACAAAACTGCATCAAAATAATTTGACTTCCGACTCATCTAAGAAAGATATTAAAAGATATTCTTCGATTAATAGAAAATATAAGGCAAACATTAAATAGGGTCTACCTTGAAATAAATGGCCATATCTTCGTCAAAAATTGCCCCATTTCAATTATAAAGGTGTTTTTAGAATTCACTCGACCTTTGGAACAAAACTGCATTAAAATAATTTGACTTCCGACTCATCTAAGAAAGATATTAAGGGATAATCTTCGATAAATAGAAAATATATGGAAAGCATTAAATAGGGTCTACCTTGAAATAAATGGCCATATCTTCGTCAAAAATTGCCCCCTTTCAATTATAAAGGTGTTTTTAGAATTCGCTCGATCTTTGGAACAAAACTGCATTAAAATAATTTGACTTCCAACTCATCTAAGAAAGATATTAAGGGATATTCTTGATTAACAGAAAATATATGGAAAGCATTAAATAGGGTCTACCTTGAAATAAATGGCCATATCTTCGTAAAAAATTGCCCCATTTCAATTATAAAGGTGTTTTTAGAATTCACTTGATCTTTGGAACAAAACTGCATTAAAATAATTTGACTTCCGACTCATCTAAGAAAGATATTAAGGGATATTCTTCGATAAATAGAAAATATATGGAAAGCATTAAATAGGGTCTACCTTGAAATAAATGGCCATATCTTCGTCCAAAATTGCCCCATTTCAATTATAAAGGTGTTTTAAGAATTCACGCAATCTTAGGAACAAAACTGCATTAAAATAATTTGACTTCCAACTCAGCTAAGAAAGATATTAAGGGATATTCTTGATTAACAGAAAATATATGGAAAGCATTAAATAGGGTCTACCTTGAAATAAATGGCCATATCTTCGTCAAAAATTGCCCCATTTCAATTATAAAGGTGTTTTTAGAATTCAATCGATCTTTGGAACAAAACTGCATTAAAATAATTTGACTTCCGACTCATCTAAGAAAGATATTTAAAGATATTCGTCGATTAATAGAAAATATAAGCCAAACATTTATTATTATTAGGGGGGAAGCTGCACCGCGACCTATTTGATCTATTGTGCCCCCCTTCTGAGCCTATAGCTCTTCCATCAGCCCCAACTCCCTTACGAACGTGAGGATCTTTGTTGGGTTGAGGTCTACTATGTCTTTATAATTCAAAACATGCGCACCTAGGATGCTGCTTCTTTTTCTAATTAAGGCGACACATTCTACCAGGATGTGCATCGAGGATTCCTCCTCTCTTTCACAAAACCTGCAGAGATCGCTACTATATATACCCAATTTTGTCAGGTGACTCCTTAGTCTACAGTGTCCTGTCAATAGACCGGTAAGTATCCTAAGGTTGTTCTTTCCCATGGTTATAATCTGTTTAAAACGTACAAGATTATAACCACCAAGGAGGCATCTGGCTTGTCGGAGTCCTACTGCCTCTGACCAGCTCTGTTTCCGTCTCTGTCTCTCTTCATTTCTAAGTTCCAGTCGTATAGTGTGTCTCTCTTTCTGACCCCATTCTTGCTTGCTTATCAGCCGCCTCGTTTCCCGCTATGTCCCTGTGACCCGGGACCCATCGTAGGGTGAGCCTGTTGTGAGTCCCGAGCAGGTCTAGCTTTGAACGAACTTCATGGATTACCTTCGACTATTTTGACTATCGGATAGGATGGATATATCCGTATTCCGATAGTTACGTTCTATGTTGATGTCCGCACATCTCCCTATCGCACACACCTCAGCCTGAAATATGCTGGTGTGCGTTCCCAGGGATTCATGGTAGAATACCCGAGGACCCACCACTCCAAGACCCGTGCCCTGATTCGTGAGTGATACATCGGTGTACCATTTTATGGTGTGCGGTTTCATGGGATGGACTTCATCCTGAGTTGTCCATTCCCTTTTACTACTCATACAAACTGAGAAATTTCGCTCGAATATGTATTCGGCTACCATTTCGTCCCTAGGTTGCATTAGCAGGAGCAGTTCATTTGAAAGGAGTTGGGTATCTTTATGGCTTAGGATATGATTGCCCCCAACTCCTTCTGCTGATATCCTGAGAAGCGTCGCTTTCTGCTTGAGCCTTATAATATGGTGGAGTGGTGTGAGCTCCATTAAGGCTTCAAGGGCCATTGTAGGGCAGGTGCGCATAGCTCCTGTCATACATACGCAGGCCATTCTTTGCAACTTTTGTAGTTGTTTCTTCACGGTGATCATCCGCGCCCTGTCACCCCATGCAACCACCCCATAGGTTAACATGGGTCTTACTACCATCAGGTACAGCCATCTTAATATTTTTGGTGATGTATCCCATGATTTACCGGCAATAGTACGACATGTATAAAGCGCCCTAGAGCACTTTAATATCGTATTTTGCACATAGGTGGCAAAGTTAAGCCTGCTGTCAAATGTGACTCCCAGGTATTTGACCTCCCTACTTGTTTCTAGTAGGGTCCCTGAGAGCCATATTTGTCTCATCCTCTGTAACTTATGTCGTCTGGTAAAGGGAACGATGACTGTTTTCGTAGGGTTTAGGTTGAGTCCAACCTCCCTACACCAGTCATACGTTATCCTTATCCCTGACTGGACTATGTCACAGAGTGATTCTTCAAATTTGCCTCGCGCTATGATAACAATGTCATCGGCATAACCTTGACATTGAATACCACTGTTGGCAAGTCTGTTTAGTAGTTCGTCTACTAACAGACTCCAGAGTAGCGGAAACAACACCCCCCTTGGGGACAGCCTTTGGTGGTTAGGACTGTTACAGTGTTATCATGTAATGATGCCGTGGCTTGTCTGGACCGTAGCAGTGCCATTATCCATCTGCTGGTGGTATGGTCCAGGCCTCTTCTTTCAAGAGTAGCATTGATTGCATCGTGCGATGTGTTATCAAAGGCACCTTCTATATCTAAGAAGGCGCACAGTGCTACTTCCTTATTATCAATTGCCGCACTCAAAGTACGTCGCAGCTGATAAAGTGCTGTGTCCGTGGACCTGCCTACTCTGTATGCATGCTGCGTTGGGTGCAGCGGCCTTTGCTTAAGCAAAGTGCTTCTGATTTTATAGTCCACCAGCTTTTCCAACGTTTTCAGTAAAAACGATGTTAAGCTGATGGGTCTGAAGGACTTTGGGCTGGTAATGTCTTTCTTCCCTGCCTTGGGGATGAAGACTACCCTAGCTCTTCTCCATGCGCCCGGTATGTATCCGAGGGCTAGGCTACTTACTAATGCTTTCCTAATACGGGAGAGAAGTATTTCCTGTCCCGTTTGAAGGAAGGCTGGCGATATGCCGTCCATTCCAGGGGGACTTATAGGGTTGGAATGTTCCAACTGCCCAATTAAGTCTCTCCTTGAGACTGTCGACTTGGCGCATGCCCAGTCGACAGTTGACGGCCTGTATCTACTTTCCCTCTCGATAGCCTCTTCCTGCAGGGGTGTACTTCCTGGGAAGTGTGTCTCGAAGAGTAATGCTAGTTTCTGCAGATCAGTGCTCGTAAAGGAGTTATCCCCACGCTTCAGTGCTAAGTTCGCATCAGGCGCTCGTTTCGCCAGTACTCTATGGAGCCTGGCGCCTTCGCTTGTGCTAACTATGCCTTCGCAGAAGTTTCTGTAATTCTTCCGTTTGGCCTTCCTTATCTCCTTATTATAGGAGGTCAGGCTCTCACGGTACTGCTCCCATATTCCGTCCCTCTTTGCCTTATTGAAGAGGCGACGTGTGGTCACGCGCAGCCTTTCTAGGCTGTCGTTCCTCCATGGGGCATCTTTTTCCATGTACTTTTTCCCTACCGGGCAGTTATCCTCAAATGCCTTGGTTATGCATTTATTGAGGTAACCAATAGCCCTGTCAAGCTCTAGCGGCCTTCTGGGATTACCAGACAGCCCGTTGGCTAGGGAAAGTCCTAGGGTCGACTTGTACCCTTCCCAGTTGGTTTTTCTAGGGTTGCGACTTTGTGTGCTACTATCCGTATTTAATTTTAAGTTAAATAGGATAGTCCTATGATCAGACATGGATTCCTCTTGGGAAACATGCCAGTCCCTAAGGTGAGGCTTTAGGGACCGATTGATCAGGGTGATGTCTAGCACCTCTTCCCTGATCCTGGTGACAAATGTCGGTGTAGATCCGACATTACCTAGTTCTAGATTATATTTGAAAATAAAATCAGTTAGGCACTCACCCCTTAGATTGATGTCACTGCTGCCCCATATAGTATGGTGCGCATTGGCATCGCATCCGATGAGCACCGGCATCTTCTCTTTTCTGCAGTACTCCACCAGCTTCTCGATCTCTGGTGGCGGGCAGGGTGCATCCCCTGCGAAGTATGCGGATACGATAACCATAGAGACCGCGCTGCCCTTGGTGTAAACCAGTAAGGGAACGCAGTCTCTAGTCAGGAATTCTGAAAGGATAGTAAAGTTAATACTTTTCCTTACCATGATACAAGCTCTGGGTGCTGGATCTCTCCGATCCCAGATTACCTTTGAGTCGACTGTGAACAGGCCCTTGATGCCATCGTTCACCCACGGCTCCTGTACCAGGGCCAGCCCAAGGTGTTTGTTGGTAAACATCCTTGCTAAGACCGCCGAGGCTGCCTTAGCTCGGTGGATGTTTACCTGGGCTAGCCCTGTGTTGATGACATTTGACATCTACTTTTGGGGAGGCTCCAGCTGACACGGTGAATGGGGCCTGGAGCAGTCCCCGTCACCGCTGCTCGTCATAGTGACGTCAGCTTCAGCTGCATCCTGCAGCTCCTCCTCCAGCTCCTGCGAGGACAGGGGGATATCGTCGTCCCCCAGCATCTCCGCCTGGCAGAGCGTCGCATCTGCCAGTTCTTCGTCATCTGCGAGGTCCTCCGACGGGTCGGTGGGCTGCGCAGTCGGACTGCCCTGCTCCGGGCAGAGTGTCCGATGTGGTGGTGTTGCCCACCGAGACATCCTCTCTGCCCGTTGGAGCAAGTTGGGGCCTTTCTGCAGTCTCTTTTCTCAGTCGCTTACGGGGATGGTCCCATAACGGAAAAGACCTGGTGCCCCTTCTCCACAATAACATTCTTGGATAGTTCATCTATCCCGATCACCAGGAGGGCTCCTCCACCCTCGTTCCTCCTGGAGATCACCTTCCAGGTGTCGGTCTCGATCCTGTTCTGGTTCCTCAGCAGAGCCAACAGGGATTCGGTAGACCGAGCTGCACTCCTGGGGCAGAACAGCGTGATGCAGTGGGGCGACGGTATGTCGTCCCCCACCTTGCACTCAAGGGGCACGCCCTTCCACGACTGTAGCCTCGAAGTTGCAATCCTTAGCTAATCGGCTGAGGTCTCATCGGAGCATTCAATTACCAGGAATCCAACCCGGAAGTGAATGCCCACGAATGAGACCGCGACATCTCCATCAGACGCAATGACTTCGTCAATGATGGCCTCTTCCAACACAGATAAATCTCCGTGACTGAGCATGACCCTTGGGAAGCCCACGGGCAACACAGCCACCTTTACCTTTTTTGCCATGTCTGCATAGGACAGGCGAGGCTCGGTGGGTGTCGGCGAGCTGGGCTTCGTGGCCGCTGCACGCGATGTGCTTGGGCGCAGGTCCAGATTACCTGCCCCATTGTTCTTCAGCACCTTTGCCGCTGCCGAGCCGCGGGCAGCGCCCACAACCCCCGGGCACATCCTCTTGGGGGTGGCCACCGGAGGTGTGAGACTGCTGCTCCGCCTTTTCGAGGCTGGCGCGGGTGCTGCAACCTCCTCCCTGGGCTCTTTGGCCTTTTTCAGGGCTTCATCGGGGTTGAGTCCCTGCTGGAGGTACCGGAGGTACCACTTGACCCTTGAACCGCAGAGATTTCTCCGGTTCGGGTCATCCAGCCCACCGGGTTGACCCCTTGGTGGCAGGAGCTCTCCCTTCCTCTTTGGGCGCTGAGCGCCTTGCCTCGCGGTGTTCGGTGTTGGGTGCGGTGGTCTGGGTGTACCAGCCATCGGTCTCCCATGCCTCACAGCCGGAGTTTCTCGTGCCTGCGGCACTCTGCTATTTGTTGCTGGAGCAGCACGGTGTGGAGGATTGTCTACCACACGCAAGGGTCGTTCTCCGTCAGGGGTATGACCCTCTAATTGTCTTGCGACAAGTTCCGCAGGGAGATCCTGCGATATCTTTATATATTGTAACTTTTCCATGGAATCCCACGAGCTGCGGAGAAGTAAGTGTCCGCCCGGGCAGAGATCCGCAATACCCGGGTAAGGCTGAATTAGAACAGACGGTCGCCATTTGCCTGAGCTCACCGTTAAAGACTGGGCTAGTTTTTGATCCGGGCCTCCAACCAGGCTGACTCTCGGCACGGTTCGAATAACGCCTTAGTCCGGCCCGGAGTGAGATGAGGGGGTAGGATGTGGTAGGTAGTTTTGTGGGGAGACAGGGGGATGTGTGAGGCTATACTTTAGAAGGCGGCGACACAAGCGCCTTGTCGGTGCGATCGGCATAATCGCACCCGCTGTTTGTCCGGGACTGCTTATTTACGAAAAGTATCGTATTATTCGCACCTAACCTCCCCGAGGGGAGGCCGTTCGCTATCCGCAACCCGCGACCCGCCTGGTGGCCTCAGCTCAGCCCCATCCGAACCATCCCACAAGTTCTCAGACCAGGAAGCCAAACATTAAATAGGGTCAACCTTGAAATAAATGGCCATATCTTTGTCTCAAATTGCCCCATTTCAAATATAAAGGTGTTTTTAGAATTCACTCAATCTTTGGAACAAAACTGCATTAAAATAATTTGACTTCCGACTCATCTAAGAAAGATATTAAGGGATATTCTTGATTAACAGAAAATATATGGAAATCATTAAATAGGGTCTACCTTGAAATAAATGGCCATATCTTCGTCAAAAATTACCCCATATCAATTATAAAGGTGTTTTTAGAATTCACTCAATCTTTGAAACAAAACTGCATTAAAATAATTTGACTTCCGACTCATCTAAGAAAGATATTAAAAGATATTCTTCGATTAATAGAAAATATAAGGCAAACATTAAATAGGGTCAACCTTGAAATAAATGGCCATATCTTTGTCTCAAATTGCCCCATTTCAATTATAAAGGTGTTTTTAGAATTCACTCAATCTTTGGAACAAAACTGCATTAAAATAATTTGACTTCCGACTCATCTAAGAAAGATATTAAGGGATATTCTTCGATAAATAGAAAATATATGGAAAGCATTAAATAGGGTCTACCTTGAAATAAATGTCCATATCTTCGTCAAAAATTGCCCCCTTTCAATTATAAAGATGTTTTTAGAATTCGCTCGATCTTTGGAACAAAACTGCATTAAAATAATTTGACTTCCGACTCATCTAAGAAAGATATTAAGGGATATTCTTGATTAACAGAAAATATATGGAAAGCATTAAATAGGGTCTACCTTGAAATAAATGGCCATATCTTCGTCAAAAATTGCCCCATTTCAATTATAAAGGTGTTTTTGGAATTCTTTGGAACAAAACTGCATTAAAATAATTTGACTTCCGACTCATCTAAGAAAGATATTAAGGGATATTCTTCGATAAATAG
Source organism: Drosophila grimshawi (assembly GCF_018153295.1). NCBI lineage: Eukaryota > Metazoa > Arthropoda > Insecta > Diptera > Drosophilidae > Drosophila > Drosophila grimshawi. The sequence goes on along the minus strand of NW_025062895.1, from coordinate 3,003 downwards.
AAAATATATGGAAAGCATTAAATAGGGTCTACCTTGAAATAAATGGCCATATCTTCGTAAAAACTTGCCCCATTTCAATTATAAAGGTGTTTTTAGAATTCACGCAATCTTTGGAACAAAACTGCATTAAAATAATTTGACTTCCGACTCATCTAAGAAAGATATTAAGGGATAATCTTCGATAAATAGAAAATATATGGAAAGCATTAAATAGGGTCTACCTTGAAATAAATGGCCATATCTTCGTCAAAAATTGCCCCCTTTCAATTATAAAGGTGTTTTTAGAATTCGCTCGATCTTTCAACCAAAACAACATTAAAATAATTTGACTTCCGACTCATCTAAGAAAGATATTAAGGGATATTCTTGATTAACAGAAAATATATGGAAAGCATTAAATAGGGTCTACCTTGAAATAAATGGCCATATCTTCGTCAAAAATTGCCCCATTTCAATTATAAAGGTGTTTTTGGAATTCTTTGGAACAAAACTGCATTAAAATAATTTGACTTCCGACTCATCTAAGAAAGATATTAAGGGATATTCTTCGATAAATAGAAAATATATGGAAAGCATTAAATAGGGTCTACCTTGAAATAAATGGCCATATCTTCGTAAAAACTTGCCCCATTTCAATTATAAAGGTGTTTTTAGAATTCGCTCGATCTTTGGAACAAAACTGCATTAAAATAATTTGACTTCCGACTCATCTAAGAAAGATATTAAGGGATATTCTTGATTAACAGAAAATATATGGAAAGCATTAAATAGGGTCTACCTTGAAATAAATGGCCATATCTTCGTCAAAAATTGCCCCATTTCAATTATAGAGGTGTTTTTAGAATTCGTTCGATCTTTGGAACAAAACTGCATTAAAATAATTTGACTTCCGACTCATCTAAGAAAGATATTAAGGGATATTCTCGATTAACAGAAAATATATGGAAAGCATTAAATAGGGTCTACCTTGAAATAAATGGCCATATCTTCGTCAAAAATTGCCCGATTTCAATTATAAAGGTGTTTTAAGAATTCACGCAATCTTTGAAACAAAACTGCATTAAAATAATTTGACTTCCGACTCATCTAAGAAAGATATTAAGGGATATTCTTCGATTAATAGAAAATATAAGGCAAACATTAAAAAGGGTCAACCTTGAAATAAATGGCCATATCTTCGTCAAAAATTGCCCCATTTCAATTATAAAGGTGTTTTTAGAATTCACTTAATCTTTGGAACAAAATTGCATTAAAATAATTTGACTTCCGGCTCATCTAAGAAAGATATTAAGGATATTCTTCGATAAATAGAAAATATATGGAAAGCATTAAATAGGGTCTACCTTGAAATAAATGGCCATATCCTCGTCAAAAATTACCCCATTTCAATTATAAAGATGTTTTTAGAATTCACTCGATCTTTGGAACAAAACTGCATTAAAATAATTTGACTTCCGACTCATCTAAGAAAGATATTAAAAGATATTCTTCGATTAATAGAAAATATAAGGCAAACATTAAATAGGGTCAACCTTGAAATAAATGGCCATATCTTTGTCTCAAATTGCCCCATTTCAAATATAAAAGTGTTTTTAGAATTCACTCGATCTTTGGAACAAAACTGCATTAAAATAATTTGACTTCCGACTCATCTAAGAACGATATTAAGGGATATTGTTGATTAACAGAAAATATATGGAAAGCATTAAATAGGGTCTACCTTGAAATAAATGGCCATATCTTCGTCCAAAATTGCCTAATTTCAATTATAAAGATGTTTTTAGAATTCGCTCGATCTTTGGAACAAAACTGCATTAAAATAATTTGACTTCCGACTCATCTAAGAAAGATATTAAGGGATATTTTTCGATAAATTGAAAATATATGGAAAGCATTAAATAGGGTCTACCTTGAAATAAATGGCCATATCTTTGTCTCAAATTGCCCCATTTCAATTATAAAAGTGTTTTTAGAATTCACTCGATCTTTGGAACAAAACTGCATTAAAATAATTTGACTTCCGACTCATATAAGAAAGATATTAAGGGATATTCTTGATTAACATAAAATATATGGAAGGCATTAAATAGGGTCTACCTTGAAATAAATGGCCATATCTTCGTAAAAAATCGCCCCATTTCAATTATAAAGCTGTTTTTAGAATTCACTCAATCTTTGAAACAAAACTGCATTAAAATAATTTGACTTCCGACTCATCTAAGAAAGATATTAAGGGATATTCTTCGATAAATAGAAAATATATGGAAAGCATTAAATAGGGTCTACCTTGAAATAAATGGCCATATCTTCGTAAAAAATTGCCCCATTTAAATTATAAAGGAGTTTTTAGAATTCTTTAGAACAAAACTGCATTAAAATAATTTGACTTTCGACTCATCTAAGAAAGATATAAAAAGATATTCTTCGATTAATAGAAAATATAAGGCAAACATTAAATAGGGTCAACCTTGAAATAAATGGCCATATCTTTGTCTCAAATTGCCCCATTTCAATTATAAAGGTGTTTTTAGAATTCACTCAATCTTTGGAACAAAACTGCATTAAAATAATTTGACTTCCGACTCATATAAGAAAGATATTAAGGGATATTCTTGATTAACATAAAATATATGGAAAGCATTAAATAGGGTCTACCTTGAAATAAATGGCCATATCTTCGTAAAAAATCGCCCCATTTCAATTATAAAGCTGTTTTTAGAATTCACTCAATCTTTGGAACAAAACTGCATTAAAATAATTTGACTTCCGACTCATCTAAGAAAGATATTAAGGGATATTCTTGATTAACATAAAATATATGGAAAGCATTAAATAGGGTCTACCTTGAAATAAATGGCCATATCTTCGTAAAAAATCGCCCCATTTCAATTATAAAGCTGTTTTTAGAATTCACTCAATCTTTGAAATAAAACTGCATTAAAATAATTTGACTTCCGACTCATCTAAGAAAGATATTAAGGGATATTCTTGATTAACAGAAAA